>NC_064811.1:35565143-35858699 GCF_023721935.1 Panthera uncia
AATAAATATTAATAAATAATATATTTTATTATATATAAATAAATAGAATATATATTATAAATATACAATATTTATAATTTATATATAAAATATATAATTATATATTTATATATACATATATTATAATAATTTATATATAAAAATAAAATTATATATTGTAAATATAAATATTTGTATAAATTATATATTATATATTTATATAAATATTTATTATAGTATAATATATAAATATATATACTTATTTATAATTATTTATATATTTAGTTATATATTTATAATAAGTACTTAAGTATATTTGTCGATTGATGGGTTTTATGGTTAATGTACACCTCTGTGCTTCTCAAAACAGGATCATATGGGAGGTTGTTCACCGCGCAGTAGTGAGGTTGTGTCGTGCAGGTCTCTTAGGTCTAGTCTATTGATCTGCAAATTCAGAGTCTATTATGAGCACTGGATTCATCTGATCGGTAACTCTCATGTCTTTGTGGAGTGTGAATCTAGCTGCCCTTCTCTTGATGTCACACAGCATTTGTGATGAGGGCTAGTTAAGTGTTGCTGCAATTTATCAGAGAAAGCTGGTGCCGTAAAGCACAATATGGCCCTTCTATCCCTGCTCAAGGTGTTGCTCCACTGAGCATCTGTAAAGTACCAGCTTTTTGTGCCTGCGTAGAAACAGCCAGGATGACAAATAATTCTATCTCCAATGATCACTTCTATTCCACTACCCAATTTTAGTTGCCAAAACATTGAGGACTCCTGATAAATCACAGGGAAAATAAGTTGTGGGCAACATTTCTCTTGCAGTATTCATAAAATTTCCATATCCATCAAAACTTTCTACTTTCCTTGTTTATTTCCATACATACATTATTGGGTAAAAATTTTATCCTTAGACTATGCCGTGAAACACAAAATAAGGAAGCAAGCAAACAAAACAAAAACAATCTTTATTTTTCTCCACTCTGGTATTATCATTCCAACTTCAGGCAAAGGTCAAGTAATTTCTCTCTTTGTTTTAATAAGCACCCTTAATGTTACCATACAAATATAATTCCCATGATTTCCATGACACTGAAATGTTATCTAGAAATATACATCTACTAATATTCTCCTTTTTTTTGTCAAGTACATAAAATGGACCACTGTATCCAAGATCAAATTTTGTTGAGTAGCCTGCCAAAGCCAGTTGTCATTATTTTCTTCTCCAGTGAAAGAAACTGTCAAATACTCTTGCACAGACTAAAGATCACCTTGAAGCAATTCCTTGGAGTGTATCTCAATTATATGAATATGTTAGGGGTTAGCTCCCTGATCAGTGGAAAAAAAGCATATATCATTCAATCGTTCATTTGGTAAATAATTTTTTAGTCCCTCCATGAGTCAGACACTGTTTTAGGTATTGAGAATAATACAACAGGGACCACAACAGGCAAAGTCGCCATAATCGTGTAATTTATCAGTGAGAGAGAGAAAAAAAAGAAATCTAGATATGTGATAACATATTGGGTTATGTGAAGGGCCGGGAAAAATAATGAACTTGATTAAAGTTGTAAAGAGTGATAGCGACTGCTTTTTTTGATAGGATTGTTAGGAGAAGCCTAAGAAGGTGGCATTTGAGCAGGGCAAAGCAAATCTCAGGCAGAAAGGAGCAAGTGTAATGTCAAGTGTGCATGGCATGCCGGAAAAACATCACCGCAGTCCGCTGTGATGGGGTCTTTGTGAGGGCCCCTGAAATAACTTTACACAGGAGTAGAATGAAACATGACCGTTTGGCTTGCTGTGGCACTGTGTTCAGAAACGGGTGAACGTGGGGCTGCTTTCGGGCCGCATGAATGGCTGGTTCCGACCCAGCCCTCCTGTAAGTTCTCAGCCCTAAGCAGTGCCATGTTTGTGTAACTAAGGGCTGTGTCTGTGGGTTTCCGACCTGCTAGGGCACTTTCAGTTGAACAGAACCCAGAGCGTTATTCCTCCTTTAGTGCAAATGCTGCTGCAAGAGGTTTTAGTGGCTAGTTGGGGAGGTGTAGAGAAAGGCAACTTGGCCTTCACAGACAGCTCAGTCTCCATGAGAGCACCTTCTGAGCCGCATGGCTTTAGGCTGTCGACTCCTTGTAGACGCGGCTTCTCACCAGGTGTAGCCCAGTGGTGTCCTGGTCCCTGAGCTGTGCTGCACACACACGCAGCTTCAGTCCCAGGGAAGCTTTTACCCCCCAGGCTGGAACGTTCCTGTGCCTGTGACGGTGATGCCCATGGGAGCCTGCAGTGAGTGACCTCCCGGGATGCCTCCTGCCCTGGGGAAGAGGGTAAATAAGAGGATTCGAAGGACACTGACTATTAGAAACTTGTCCAGCCTGGAGAGGGTCATCCCAGTTAGGGAGACCTGGAGCTTGTTTAATTTTGAGGGTCTCCCATAAGAAAACTTACAAGTATGGAGCTCCTGGGTGGCTCAGTCGGTTAAGTGTCTGACTTCCACTCAGGTCATGATCGCATGGTTCGTGGGTGCGAGCCCCATATCAGGCTCTGTACTGACAGCTCAGAACTTGAAGCCTGCTTCGGGTTCTGTGTCTCCTCTCTCCCTGCCCCTCCCCTGCTCATGCTTTCTCTCTCTCTCTCTCAAAAGTAAATAAACATTAAGAAAAATTTTAAAAGGATGTCAGTTCTCCTTAAAGAAAAAAAGGAAAACATACAAATATGAAAGAAGTTTGAAAGTAATGTTTATTTTAAATGAGAAAATAAAACACAATGAATTATGAATTTTGTATGCTGACACATTCACAAACATTATAACATTCAAAACTAACAGCATTAAAAAATTGATCTCTTTACACATCATGCTTTCCCCCTGTATTTTCTGCATATATACTCTTTAATCATCTCCTCATAAAACAATAACTTCCTACCATCATTTTCTACAGAGAGAAAAGAGAATTCTATCTTTTGTCTAACATGACTGCTCAAAATATTTGGTTTTCATTATTGGGAGCTTAGAACAGTGTGGGCAAATTTTCTCAGAAGGGGTCAGACAGTTGACATTTTAGTCTTCGTGGGCCAACAGACAAAATTGATAATATTATACAGGTGTCTGTATAAGCACTTAAAATGTAACCATGTAAAATGTAAAAAATCATTCTCAGCTCGGGGGCAATAATACAAAAGGAGGCAGTGGCCAGATTTGATCCATGGATGTAGCTTACCAACTCCTGGCTTGGAATATTTTCTTTTAACTTCACAACTTGTTATTTGTAATGTAAATTTGGAAATTGTTGTTAAATTTGGAAAATCCCCATCAAATTTCTTTAGGATGGTGATGCGACTTATTAACCAAAACTTTGAGAGTAAAAAAGAGTGCTGTTATGAATTCAACTGGATCTACAAGTGTATACCTGGATATCCTGAACAACTACAACACATGGCCATTCTGCATTACTTTGATATCTGACCTTTAATATTTAAGGACCTGTCCAACTTTCTAGTGCGATAACTCATCAAATATTCTTCTAATTCACCCTACTCATTAATACGATTGTAGTGGCGTTTATTAGTTTTCTGCTGTTGCTATAACACATTACCCCAAACTTGATGGCTAAAAACGAGACAAATGTATTATCTTGCAGTTCTGTGTGTGATGAAGTCTGACACAGGTATCAACTTGGCTAAAATAAAGGTGTTAGCATGACTGCATTCTTTTCTGGAACCTCTAGAGAGAATCGAATTCCTAGCCTTAGTTAGCTTCTAGAGACTACCCACATACCTTGGCTCATGGCTCCTTTCCTTCATCTTTAAAGCCAACAAGGTTGCCTCTCTCTGACCTATCTTCCTTACTCACATCTCCCTCTGACCATAACTGGGAAAAAAAGTATCTGCTTTTATGGAAACATGTAATTTAACTGGGTCCATAAGAATAACCCAGGGTACTCTACAGTATTCTCACCTCCAGGTCTTTAACTTAATCACATCTACAAAGTTCTTTTTGCCATGTAAAGTAGTATATTCATAGGTCCTGGGGATGAAGACATAGGCATCTTTGAGGACCGTTATTCTGCATACCACAGGTACGTTATTAATTTTTTTCCATTGTATTGACTTCAGGCTTTTGTGTCAAATCAGAAACAAATTTGATATTTTTCATAACTGTTCTTATGATACAGTCATTTTCATTAGCTGGATTATCGAATAAAACAGGAGCCAACCTACTACTTTGATTTAAAAGCTCTTTCTTCACCTTAATCAATTACCACTTTTACTGTGAGCTTCATGCAGTTACGTCTGGGTCCACCACACTTCATTAGGACAAGACGCATTAGATGTGCTAAAGTGACCCTATATACTAGAATGAATAAAACATGTGACTTAGACAGAAGTGATCAGTGTATGTAGCCTTCTTCCAAACTTGTTCTTTATACATTCTGTTTAGCATGATTCTATCAAAGAAGAAGAAAAAAATGTATGGCATATTATTAATTATATATGCTGCCTTATCAGAAATATTTCTAACTGGAAAGAGCTTCCATTTTGGTGAGGCATTAATAGGAACCAAATATCCTGCTTAAAATTGTATAGACGATGATTGAACAAGCTTTCTGCAAACCAGTTTCTGGTTCCAGAACTTGTTTCTTTTCTCCGTCTATTTTCCACGATAGACACTGTGGGGCGTATTCTTATGTGAGAGAACTTCTGGTTCTGCACCTGCGTGTCGGGATAACACGTGGCTGCTAGAAATACTGGAAGCTAGCACCATCGCCAACTGTATACAAAATTAATAGCCAGTCAAGCAACTGTATCCCACAGAAGCCCGGTGATTGTATTCCCGATTTGACTTCTCCTCACTGGAATTCCCAGCTGAAATGACATTCTTTTTTTTCTTTTTTCTTTTTTTTTAATGTTTATTTATTTTTGAGAGAGGGTGAGAGACAGAGCATGAGTGAGGGAGGGGCAGAGAGAGAGGGAGACAAAGGATCTGAAGCAGGCTCTGTGCTGATGCAGAGAGCCCGATATGAGGCTCGAACTCACGAACCTTGAGATCATGACCTGAGCCAAAGTTGGATGCTCCCTGACTGAGCCACCCAGGCGCCCCTGAAATGACACTCATTCCAATGCCACATGAGGGGAGGCACAACCAAGGGGATGTCAGAGAGATGAAACAGCTGTTTAGACGGTTTGTGGCTAAAATGTCTTACTTTGCACTTGATAAAGCACGTGCTTATGTGAACACATGTATGGGAGCTCTCCCATGGTCTTGGAATAGACTTATTTCAAGCAAAGGACTTCGTAATATATCCACTTCTGGCCAGTTTGAAAAAGAGCCCTCTTCACTGAATGTGACACTGGGGAGTAGGTCTGCTCATCTTTAAAGTTGCTCTACAGCAGGAAAAGATACAGTTTTTGGTATTTGGAATAGTATCTTCCACTGAATAGAAGACTTGACTTAGCTCTGTTCTTCAGGCGGTACCTGATTTTCCTCAATAGTCATAGAACATTCCCTCATAGTACCTGAATCACCAACACAGGTTAAACAAACAAACAATAACAAACCAGGTTGAATTCTTCCTGTTTACTAGACCTAAGTGAGCCATCAGATTTTTGGGGTGGGTGAAGGAAACTTCCTGTATTTGAGAAGGATTTTCACCTACTATTAGCAGTGAGGACTCAATCCCTGCACTTTGATATTGGACTTTTGTTTACCCCAAAACGTAGAGAAAAATCAATAAGAAATAACCACCACCATGGCAAAGAGATTAGAATTTTGGAGTGTTCTTTAAAAAACGTTATGCGAGGATGATATATATTCTGAGCCCTGGAATTCAATCAGGAAATCAGAGAGACAGATTTCAGAGAGGGAATTTAGAGCCTGCTCTTACCTATAGAAATCTCTTTTTTAAAATCGAGGTATTTTGTGGAGGTATTATGAGCTGTCAGTGTCCAATAGAAGTGACTCATATTTGTAAAGCAAATTGGAGCAGCTGATATGTGCTAGATTCTCACAGCAACACTGCAAAATAGCTGTCCGTTTTGCAAATGAAGAAACAAACTTCCCAACCCAACCCAATCCACCCCAGACCGTCTAGGGGCAAAACTTGGATTCCAAACTCAGACTGCTCTTATCGCTGAATTTCTCCTCTTTCCTATATACTATATTGCAAACAAACAAGCAAGAACAAAAACAAAAAACTACGCTGGATCTGTGCTGGAAAAATTTTAAATATAAAACAATTTTCAGTGCTCAAAAAACTTACAGCATACATAGCAAATATGTTATGAAGCATACAATTACAAGAGATGCTACAACTCAGATTTTATGAATGCTATATGATTAATCACAGAAAGATTTGTCCCGAGCAATCTGAATGCGTTTATCTCAAACCCCACAGGAAATCCTTAATAGCTACCTTCCATAATTCTTTTCGTATTTAATTATATTTCTAGAATATCAGAGATAATGTGGGTTGTGTATAAACAATGAGGTGAACTTGGTATCTTCTGATATGACTTTTAGATATCATCTTTTTCTTTTATTTTTTCATAAGGAAGAATAACCATGGAAAAATGACTGACAACATTATGGCTCCTGGTGATGAGTGGAGATGTGCTTAGCTTTCTTCATATTCATGAAAAAGTGACATATAAAAAATGACTTGCATTCAAAGGATTGATTCACACTCCATCATGCATCAAGTAGGGTTATAGGACATTGCCTTGGGTTTTTCAAACCGGTCTAGGCTAAATTAAAGACATGGTCTTTTACGAAAAAGTCTCACCTTTTTCAATTTCATCTTGACAATTTGATGATTTAAATATTTTTAATAGCTTCAAGGTATAATATTTTCTGAGTGTTGAGTGGGTTTGATGAAACATTAAAATATAGATACTGGACAATCCCTACAAGCGTTTTAGCTGATGCTACTGTGTGAGTGGTTCTGACAGCCGGTGAAAGACACATTTCTCAGATCTTGAAAGATGCCTATTTCTCTGTCAGTTAGCTGAAGACATCAGTGAAGGCCACTTCCATAACTGATAGCGGACTACAAGTAAAATATCAGATCCAACAAATATCTTATTCTATCCACAGACTGCCTTCCCCTTAATGTGTTATTTTATTAAGTGCTTATTTTATAAGTGGTATTTTATAAGTGCCAAATCACAAGCCACCATGAATCTCCCGAAATATGAGAACTTAATTACTTTTTAAAGTTCCTTGCCATAAGAGAAAAAGAAAGAGTTGTCATAACAACCACATGAATTTTATTTTGGCTGTTCATGATATTTTGAAAAGATAACTTTATTTATACAACAAAGTCAGAAGACTTGTAGAATTTGTAGTCATCTAAGTACATACCAGTGTCCCATTTATCTTTCGTTTTTTTCAGGGACATTTTGGAAGACTGATTAAATGTTAGCTCTGCTAACTTTTCATAGCTATGATTATTTTTTTATAATGGCTCAGTATTTCTTCACCTTTATTGTTCTTCAGCCCTTAACCTTTTGGCCTCTAATGGGTTACACAAACTTTATAAGACATTGAACACGAAACTCTTTCCAGATATATTTTCCTTTAGCCCTGGCTATTCTATTTTCACTTGAGGTCATTTAACATAAGGGTAAATCTTACCCCAAACTATGCCAGGAACATTTTATCTAAACTGAATTACCATAGACAGCATGCCTACTAGGTTTTAGACACAATGCTAGGTAGTTTCGCATATCGCTGGCATTTTAATACCCACAGGCTTTTAAGTTATGCCATCTCATGTTGCAGGGGAGATAAATGAAATTTATGTGAGTTGAGTGACATCTTCAAGTTTGTGTAATAGGTAACAGGCCTCCCTTTTTGTTAAGTCTTGAGATTCATTTTTTTATGACAATTTCACATATATATGTTGTACTATGGAATTGCAGTTAAGAGTATAAACTCTGGAGGCAGGCTGCCTTTGTTAAAATCTCAGCTCTGTCACTTTATTTATTTACTTTTTTAAAGTTTGTTTATTTTGAGAGAGAGAGAGAAAAGGAGGGAGAGAGAGCACAGGAAGGGCAGAAAGAGGGAGTGAGAGAATCTGAAGCAGGCTCTGCAGTATCAGTGCAAAGAGCCTCAAACCCACAAACTACGAGATCATGACCTGATTTGAAATCAAAAGTTGGATACTTAACCTACTGAGCCCCTCAGGCACTCTTGTCACTTTATGACCTTAGAAATGTATCTCAGGCTCCCTATGCCTCAGTTTTCTTCATACGATTATTCCCATTGACAAATGGCATCCAGTTCAGAGCAAATTTCTGCTTTCTTTCACCTTCCTCCAATCACCTAACACAAGCCCAAATTTTATATGTTCTTTCTCCTATGTTCTTACTGAGACGGAACACAGTTCTCCATGGTATGCATTCTTTCTCACTGCAAAGAGTCAATGAACCCAGCTTTATTCAACTGCAGGTGTGCCTCTGGTGGTCTTTGAATTGCAAGGTATAGACAACATCCGAAAAATGTCCTCAACATTATTTACTCTAGTTATAATCTATTGCCTTTTATCTACCATGAGCAGATTAGAAGCCTATGGCTCATCTTCAACCCACTTCTTTTATTCTAAGCTTGATTGAATCGTTTTTCCCCATTGCAATAATCTTTAACTTACTAGCATCTCTTACTGAGATAAGTTCTAGAGCCTTCTAACATGACTCTCATCTTCCATTTTTATTTCAACACGGAGAGATTTTTCTAAAGATCAATGTAATCATGTCTCTCCTTTGCTTATTACTTTTGAATTAGTTCCCATCACTCTACGATAAAGACCAAAATCTTTAACGTGCTCCATACATAGAAATATTACCTATTCTTACTTGCCTTGGAGAGTCCTGATTTATGCCTGGTATCCAGGAAAAATTAGTAACCTCACCTTTCATTCTTGAAGTGTAGTAGTTTGGAGGATAAGTTGTATGGTCACTACATTCATAGTATTACAAAACAAAATTAAACTGTGTAAACTTGAAGATCTAATTGGCTTTGTTAAATGATTCATGCACCTGGCAGCGTCCCATCTCAGCAGGTAAAAAGGAGCTTGGAGGAGCTGCACAAAACAGAAACCTATAATGGGCAGAAGGGGGTAGGCACAAAGAAGTCACAAACAAAAGAAAAGGTTGTTTCAGGTAAGGTCAACCTCCTTTGGGGGAAGTGTGGGGGTCTATCTTGCAAATGACTTCACTGGTGTTGATCAGGAAATTTTAGATTGATTCCTTTAAAATTCCACTCCTGGGAGAGGCAGAAATGCAATTAGGTTAGGTATTAAGTCTTGGTTTGCTGGTGTGGGGTTTAGCACAAGTGACTTCATTTTGAACTTGTTCTGATGTTTGCTGCTGTTGTTGTTGTTGTTCACACTAGGGACCTGCATTATCTGGTCCATATCCACATCTCCACTCCCATCTTATGGTACCCTCTCCCTCTCTCTGTATTTCATCTACACTTGCCTTTTTTCCTCTTTCATTTTATGACTTTGACATGACCCTTTTATCATTAGCCTTCTTTCTCCATATCCCTTCCTCATCCTCTCTCCTTCAACATTGTTGTGAAGCCCTTTTAAATATTTCAAATCTTAGCTCCAAAGTCAGTTTCTAAGGAAAACTTCCGACCCTCCAGACAAGAACAAAATCTGCTATGTGCCTACACAGCGCTCTGTATTTATCACAAGACTGATCACAATTATACTATCGCATGTCTGCTTTGTTGATGTCTTTTTCTTTAGCTGGATCTTAAGTTAACCTGGTAAAGAAGCCAGGTTTTTGTTTGTTTGGTTCTTCACTCTCCATTTTATTCCAGGGCCTAATACAGAATAATAAGCATTAAATAATTTTTAATGAATTCTCCTTACGCAGAAACAGATTTAAACCATAAATAACCCAATTAATTGTGACACTCAGGTAGCCAATAAAGAGGCATCTTTAATCTCAATCAAAACACTTGTTTATCGGTTTCACCTCCAGGAAGATATGACTCAAAGATCACCCTTGAATGATAGTAGAAAGCATCAGCTCTGTCTAGACAGGGATTGTTCCACATGTCTGCTCACAGAATTAGAGGAATTAAGGACAGGTTAGAATGATTTATTCCAATCTTCCCTAACTTAGCCATGTAGACTGATAAAATTGAGAATTTTTTTTTTTTTTGTATCAGGTGCTTGAATAATATATTATGAACAAAGAAGGCATGAGCGACCACTACCTAGTCACCAGATTGCCCTTGTACGGTCCCAAGGAGAGATAGTTTTCCTGTCGTAGTGATTTTGTTAAGGACAGATATCGCTGTTGGCAGATGCAGTGTGGGTGATTTCCCCTGGGAGCAAGCACTTGAAAGTTTAGATCCCTGGAAGTACTCCTATCTCAAGACACTTCATTTTCTTAAGGATCTGGTATCACTAAATAAATAAGGAACATTCATGATATGTTAACTGACAGGACTATTCCCTCAGTTCTCCAGTATCTTCATAGACAGACACACACACACACATAAACAGATACCCAAACCCGTCACAACAGGAAGAACTTGTCTGATGCTTTGTTCCAAATGTTCTACGGTGCGAAAACATATTTCTCATTGACGTATGTACTGGTACAACTCATTCAACTCTATATTTAGTAACATTAAAAATTACAGTGTATCTGGATATCAGGTGAAGAAACCACTAAATACAACTTAAAGGAATGTTCTATGTCATTGTAAAACAGAATACAATATATTCAGTATTTTTATGACTTGTGCAAAAAGAGGGGAACAAGTCCTTTCAGGAAATCTGGATTTTGGTTTTTAATTTTATTTGAGATACTAATTATCAAAAAATATTTTTTTAATGTTTATTTATTTTTGAGAGAGAGAGGCAGAGCACGAGCAGGGGAGGGGCAGAGAGAGAGGGAGACACAGAACAAGAAGCAGGCTCCAGGCTCTGAGCTGTCAGCACAGAGCCGGACGCGCGGCTTGAACTCACGGACCCCGAGATCGTGACCTGAGCTGAAGCCGGACGCTCAACCGACTGAGCCACCCAGGCGCCCCTGAGATACTAATTCTCATTTCCCAAATTTACTTTTTATAGAAGACTGGTATCATGACACACATCTTCTCAAATACATTTATTTTCACAACTCACTGACTCATTTGGAAGGCATAAGAAAGTACTTTTCTAGTGGCGCTAGTTTGTAAGAAAACATGAACTCATGGTTTGTGAGTTCAAGCCTGTGCTGCATTGACAGTGCTGATCCTGCTTGGGATTCTCTCTCCCCTTCTCTCTCTCTGCTGCTCCCCTGCTTGCTCGTGCACACAAGTTTGCACACGCTCTCTCTCTGTCAAAATAAATAAATAAACTTAAAAAAATAATTTTCTGTTAAAAACAAGTTAAGTCATAGAAAAAGAAGAGGCATTTTATAATTCAATGAGATATAAGTATCAAAGCTTACTTTTTAAAACTCATATTCAAATAGAAATATTGTTTTAAATTCTCCGTTGTGCAAACTCATAACACCACCCTTCTAGAACAATGTGCATACTAAGAGTTGAATGTTAGGTGCTCTTCTTTCTCTCTAGAGAACCAGTTGAATGTGAGTTTCTGTTATGAATGAAGTCAAGGGCAGCAGGTGAGGAAGCAACACACAGACACTTGGTCTACAGTCCGGACTCTGATTTCCTGAAGTAAGAATTATAGGCATTTTATCTGACACATGCTCATTTGTTGCAGGGTTTTTTGGGGCAAAGATAGAAGCCACTGAAGGATGAACCCTGAGAAAAGATCATTGCTTTTATTATTATTGTATGTGATAATACGGTGTTAATTAATTGTCTTCATACGAAGTTGGTGGAGGTTTTTTTTGTAGCAGCCTTGAGCTCCAGAGGTTCAGTGCCATGTTGTCTTTTGTGACAAGTGACCAGTGAAGGTTTGTGGGAACTGGGGAAGAAGTTGAGCTGTGCACAACACGTGGGAAAATGCAATAAATCAGGGTTTATACAGGTGAAGTCCAAGAAGATCAGCTAAGGAAAACAAGAGCCAGGAGTTCAAAGAAGCAAAGGATTGAAGCCAGAAAATTAGCTCAGGCAAGGATAAGAAAACTAGATTAAGAGACTAGAGAGCAAAATGTCAGGGATTAAATATTCAGACAGCCGGAGATTGACTCTTGGAAAGGTCTGGCAGCAGAAGTAAGAAGAGTTGGTATCGAACTGTGGCTCACGCCTCTCTTCTTCGGCTGTGATTCCTCCTAGATGTAGCAGCCATCCTTGAAGATGGTTTTCAGTGATGTCTCTAACTCCTGATTTCTCACTCTTGTGAGTTGCTCTTGCATCACACCGGGGTTTGTTTGACCCATTTTCATATTGCAGAAATGATATATCAATTCTCGGATTAAGTTATCAAAGACTGTAGTTTCCATATTGGGTGCTGCTATATAAATGGGCCAAAGACGGTCTCTGCATTTTGATCTCTATGTTATTTGCTTCTTCACAGCAGGGTAGTACCATTAGCTCAAAGCCCACCGGTACCACACTCAAATTCTTACACATCCAGTTTTTTTTTTTTTTTTTATTGTTTTA
Organism: Panthera uncia; assembly: GCF_023721935.1. Taxonomy (NCBI): domain Eukaryota; kingdom Metazoa; phylum Chordata; class Mammalia; order Carnivora; family Felidae; genus Panthera; species Panthera uncia. The sequence continues at coordinate 35,577,691 of NC_064811.1, forward strand.
ATGTGTATCTATTTTTGAGAGAGAGAGAGAGAGAGACGAGTGGGGGCAGGAGTAGAGAAAGAGGGAGACACAGAATCCGAAGCAGCCTCCAGACTCTGAATTGTCAGCACAGAGCCTGACATGGGACTAGAACCCACAAGCTGTGAGATCAGGACCTGAGCCAAAGTCGGAGGCTTAACCAACGGAGCTCCCCCCCCCCAGGCGGCCCCCAAATGGTTTAAAAAGAGCCAACATAGGCCTATTTTGAACTATTTTGAGCTGCTCTGCTTTGCATAGTCTGTGAAACTGTGCTTGACACCCGCCAGCCACAGGTAACACAAACCCTGTAACTCGAAAAGACTCCAGACTGCTGCTACGTTGGAGTTCCCTGATCCAGACACTCCCATCTTGGCTGAAGGACATCACTCAGACATGCAAGCCTACTCTCCCCTGCCCCAGAGATCCCCTTGCTCCCTTCTCTTTCTGGGTGGTGGCCTCATGCTGCCTTTGGAAGCTCTTCTGCTGTGAACTACGTGGCCCCTCATGCAACCCTGTCCAAGCCACCCTTTGAAGCTTGTTGTGTGATGCTGTCATGAATGGAATGTGAGGTCATTATGCTAAGTAGGATAAATCGGAGAGAGAAAGACAAAGACTGCATGATATTACTGGGATCTAAAAAAGTTGAACTTGTAAAAACGGAGTAGAATGGTGGTTAACAGAGGCTAAAGATGGGGGCATTGGGAGAGATGTGTAAGGGTAGAAACTTACCAGTAATAAATAAATAAGTCCTGGGTATCTAATGCACAGCATAGTCATTATAATAAACAATACTGTGTTATAAACTGCAAAATTGCTAAGGCACTAGATTTTTAACTGATGTCACCACACAAAACAATAATTATTATTATGTGATATGATAGAGAGCTAGCCAATGCCAGGATGATAATCACAATGCAATACATAAATGTATCAAATCAACATATTGTATACCTTACACTTACACAATGTCACATATCAAGTATATCTCAAAAAAAAAAATGAAAAGGATTTCCTGGATGCTGTGCTGTTTTTATCATTTGAGGGCTTTTGCTAAACCAAAATTTTTGGTTAAATAGGTTGGATGCCTTCTTGTATCAGTATTTATTAACTGTAAACCGTGTTGGCAGAGTAAGAGAGGGTACCAACTCAACTGCTCGAATTAAGGTAACGAGGCAGGAAACAGCTGACTCTTGAAAGGAGATGTAGAAGGAAATAATCGTCACACTTCTTACCATATCCATTTCTGACATTATTATTAGAAAAATCTATATTTAAATCAAGAGCAAGGAAGGACTAACACTATTAAACATTTCCACTGCTAAGCACTTTACATAGATTATCTCCTTGTTCATTTTCACCTGTCACCTGAAATTGATAAAATTATTATCCTTATTTTACAGAGAACAAAATCAAAACTTAGAGTAGTTAGTAATTTATAAAAGATCACACAGTTGGATATAGTCAAATTTTACAGTATGCTGCTATATATCATCCATTTTTGAAACTATTCATTGGCTTACAAACCCAATCATTGTTATCCACAGAATTTTATATTTACTATAGTCACTAAAGATTTTCTCTATTCCGAGCTGTCACTATTTAAGCCTTGAAATAGGTGCGTATCTGTTCTTCATCAAGTCCTATCTGTATCCTATAGAATATACATGCAAAAGAATGAAAATTACACTACAGAATCAATCAACTGCCATCAGAGGTGTCTACTTGAGTTACCTTCAATCATTTTAATCAGCATCTGAGGAGCCCTAACTACAGAATGGGTAGAGAGAGCTGGATCCTGAATCCAGTTACTTTGGTAGCAAAAATGGCACAGAAATAGGATAGATAAAGGAGTAAAAGTCTATTAGAAAAAGGTCACATCTTCTTTAGCAGTTAATCTGTTAGTAGGTTGGCAATCTAGTGTCTGACTCAGGTTGAATTTAAGGTTATCATCGTCTGGTTGTGTTAATCTATTATCTAGATATGAATTCACTTTTGATTGACTTTTGAGTGAGCTTGCTTATATCAGCTGCACACACTAGTCAAAGTTAAATTGGAGGACATGTTGTTATTCACCAATTTATTTCTATAAATATCTTGTATGCAAGAAAACTATTGAGGCATTCTCCCAGAAACAAATTATATCAGTTACTTATAAGACAGTTTCTTTTAGTATGTTGCTATATGTGCTTTAGAAAATCTAAATTTCTTATTTAAAAAAATTATCATATCTCCTGTTATTTCTACAAACAATATCTTACTCACAAATGCATATCTTACAGCACAAGATATCCCTAAAACCTCTATTAATCAGAATGCTTATTAATTAGCATATTTTTTTTCTACCTAGATGTGCCAATTAGGAGAATTCTATCATATTATCATCTTGTTGATATTCCATATCATATTTCCATCATCAGCATTCTTAGCTCCTTTAGCTTTTAGAAGTATCTTGTATGGATAATGATAATAGCTCATTGGAATGAATTTCTTCCCAGTGCAATTTTTTTTCCATATAGTTTTTCTAGTGGAGTTCCTTTCTTTGTTAAATAAATTGAGGTGATGGAAAGGAGCTGTCAATATAATTTTGGGCTCTATTAACTTCTTAGGTGTCCACACACACTGTAATATAAAAATTGAAGAAAATCTCTATAATAAAAATGAGAAATATTTTATTAGGGTTTAAGTATTTCTTACTTGTAGCCACTGGTCTATAATTGACTTACTCTGGGATTAAATTTTATTTTATTTGTCCTCTTGGGAAATCATCCAGTCATCTATTGCCTCTTTGGAGAGAATTTTTGGTTTTCTCTACCCTGTATGTGATGATGCTCTTGGATCCTTGACAGGAACACCTATTTCTTTTAATAAAGTTGTAATTCTATAATGTTAACATTAATAAATTAAATTCACTCAGAAGAAAAGTAAAACTTACTGAATACCTACTGTGTGTCAAGTACTGGACCAGTCAAATTTATTTTTACTAATTCGTTACGAACTAAAAAAAGACTTTATTTTGTTGTCTAATCTGTAGACAATTTTTCTTTGATTCAAAGTGATCTTTCCTGTGATTAGTCATTTGTATTGCTAACATAATCTACTTGTTAATGTTAGCCAACTTTGGTGAAGCAAAACCAAAAGACAATGTCAAAGAGCCATTGGTTCAAAATGGCAGGGGAATATTGAAATTTTAAAAATATCTACTGTAACTGAATTTCATAGCCATTCTATTGGGTCAGTGGAGGGGTGTGTGTGTCTGAGTTGGGTGGGAGTGTTCAACTCACATAGAAGTGGGGAGGAGGGACATGACACGCCTCTAAGAGAGAACTTCTGGAGCAAGTTGGAATTTTTTGTTTTCTAAATACCTTTGATTCCAGACTCAATGCTTGGTTTTGTGGTTCCAGGGCGGGAGAGGAGATTTTTTATTCTTGACTAGGTGATAACCACCATAGATAGAATGAGGCTTACCCTAAAACAAAAGACAGAAAACAAGGTGTAAATCTTTTATTTCATATATGGTACCTCCAGTGAAGAAAAAAAAAAGAGTGAATACAGTGTGAGAGAGGAAAATAATTTTCCTTCTACCCTTCTAGATTCTTGTCTGAGCATCCTCTTCTAATAAATGGACAGATTAACAGGAGAAAAATAAACAGAAGTTTGACAATTGAGTAACTCTCTGAAATAGTCTAAGTCATCACCTTAAGTGCCAAGATGTTGGGGGTGGAGGTGTTATGGAAAGTTACAAGGACAAGCTTTAAATATATTACCGAATCTGAATCATTACTGAATAAGCATAAGATTTAGTCATCTTCTTCCTGGTACAAAGAAGGAGACACACACATGGAGATTTCCCTTATAAGTGCTTCTTAACCAAAGCATAACATTTACTTGGTTTTCAGAGCTTCTCTTGTGTCTGCTGTTTCTCAAAACTAATCAGCTCGAGGTAAACCTTATGGGAAAGGGGCATATTTGCTCCCCTTAAATAGAATAAATAAACTAGTGCACATACAGGCATTATATAATAGACTAAAACCTCTTCAGAAATATGAACAAGGATTTTTGGTTAGTTTATAGTGAATCTTTGTATCTATAAGATTGTAAATGAAAGAATGCATTTTTGGATGATTAATTTTTCTTTTAATTCAGACATTTTAGTCCAAATTTTAATTCAATATTAAAAGTGGCTTTGTAACTCTTCTGCTTAAATGTTCAATTTTTAAAAAGCCTTGCTAGTGAGGGAGTTCAGAACAGGCCTCCCCAGGATTTCCTTCTTTGGCATGTGGACTATTTTGAGCTGAAGGTAACTGAGACCCTGTGGGTTCAAGGAAAATTTTGCTCCCCTCTTAATTACTTAGAAGAATCTAAATTGATATCTTTCCCAAAATAAGAGTTTATTCCAAGATAAATTTTATGTGAGCAATCCATTTGTATGTCAGGGCAAACATCTACTTAGTATATATCAGCTCCTTATTGCCTTGTGAATTGTCCTCTTTCCTTTAAAGCCCCAGGCCCCTACTCCATTGCTTAACTCAGGATGACTTACATACCTCATTTTACCTTTCTGTCTTTGAATCTCTCCTGCATGTGGGGTTCCCGCATATACAAAATTAAATTAAATTTTCTCCTATTAATCTATCTCATGTTGTTTTAATTGTTAGACAAGCTAGAAGAAACTTTTGAAAGATAAAAGAAAAATTTTGCACCCCTATATTGGTGTGGTATAATGGAAAGTCCTAGGGCATCAGGAGTGCTGTGTTTGAATCTCAGCTGTGTTCCCGTACTCTGGAAAAGTTGCCCAGGCTTTCTGAATCCCCAAATCCTTATCAGCATATCATGCATAATTCTACCTATCTTGCTCACTTACTGTATTTTTTGAGGAAGTAGATAATACTTACATAAACACCATATAAGTTATAATATTCTATCAAAAAAAGTTACTTTGTGTTCTATATAGCAGATTTAAGAATTACTTTTAAAAGTATATGGTTTATAGCTATAGATTTACTATAAGAATCTGATATTAAAATCTTTTTGAAATATAGAATATTAAATATAAATCATGAAAGAAAAGCTGTCTAAAAAGAGCTATGAGAAATATTTTATTTTTCAGGTACTATATGGGCAAAGGCACGGTTTTGTGGGAGACAGTGACTGTTGCTCCCATAAAATGTGGAAGAAAATAGATTTGCTTCACATATTTAATTCTTCCACTATGTTGTGCTGGGCCTTTGCTAAGATTATGTCAGCAATAGGGCAAGTGAAAGAAACTGCTATGTAAGTACAGTATCATTTTGTCTGTATTTCTTAATGCAGAAAGATTTGTGTAACTGTTCTTTCCAAGATCAATGGATAATGAACAAATGTCACAAACCTTCACATTTTGAACCAAATGATGTTGTAACTATAAGGGCAAATACACATATAACAAAAGGAAAGAAAATGGATGTTCCCTTGTATAAACAGGGAAAGAGGCCTTCCTCTCTTTCTCTTTTCTTAGAGAATTTCCCTGAGGAAACTTATTTCTTTCTGACTCTTTGAGATGTATGTAAATCATGTTAAAAGTAAAATAAGACTTTCTGTCAATTTAAGAACCATGAATGCCTTTCTGAAGGAAGGACCTGAGAGCTATCTCTTTGAAATATAGTCATCACGTAGAGAGCCCTCCCATGTCCCAGTTCCTGTGGGAAGGCAGGAACCTAACTTTAGCTAGTGCCTGGTTCAAGCTGCAAACCTCTGTCATAAGGATATGAACTTTTTTTTCCTGTGGATAACTCAATTAGCTAACCTAGATGGTCACCTCAATTACCAGGTCAATTTAAATTTTTTTTTTTTTAACGTTTATTTATTTTTGAGACAGAGAGAGACAGAGCATGAACAAGGGAGGGGCAGAGAGAGAGGGAGACACAGAATCGGAAACAGGCTCCAGGCTCCGAGCCATCAGCCCAGAGCCTGACGCGGGGCTCGAACTCACGGACCGCGAGATCGTGACCTGGCTGAAGTCGGACGCTTAACCGACTGAGCCCCCAGGCGCCCCTACCAGGTCAATTTAGAGTGAACTGTGTGTGATCAATGATTCTGTCAGGTCCTCTTATTTGAAGACTAGTTTATCTTGAGAAGATGCATGCAGGGCCGTGTATCTACTCTCATAGTAAAGAGTGAGGTTTGTTGGTTTCCTTCTTTACGATCCCTTTAACAGATTGCCTGTGATGCGCGTTGCATTCTAGCTTAACGCTTATTCAACATAAAAACTGTTTTCATTCTTTTCTACTTTTTTGGAGAGGTTTTGGGCTGGTAGGTTTGGGTTTGGGATTTCATTTTTAATTTTATTTCTCCAACATCAAAAATATCTGATTACATCACGATTTTATTCAAACTTTTTGGGTGGCTTCCTTCAACCAATGGGATCACATCTAAGTCCCCAAAATGAGATCTACCACGTTTTACCCGCGTATCTTTCAGCATCACCTCTGAGTGCCTTCTACATAGAAGCTATAACCCAATGCACTGTCCTGTTTCCTGAGCGGGCTGTGCAAATTCAAATGTCTGCAAAAGAAGGTGCAGGGCAGGGCTCCAGAACGGTAGGGTAAGGATCTTGGTGGATCATTTCCCTAGCAAAATAACAATTCATCTGGTGAGAATTATAAAAATAAATCATCTTAGAGTCTCTGGAAATTGTCTTAAGGGCAGGCCTGGATATATGCTATGGAATTACAGGATATAGGGAACACAAAATATACAGAAATGCTAATTCAGGAATATTTATTAAGTCTTGGTAAGAATGTGAAAGTTGGGGGCATTAGAGCCATTCATTGCTCCCTTACACCTTCTCCTCTCACAACCCCACACTCTCTACTCCCCGCAGTGCAGTCACACACACTGGGCTGCCTCTCCTGCTCGATGCCAGCCTAGGTAGGACTGGGAAGCCATGCTTCAAAAATCCGAGGAAGGTATGATGCAAACATGTTACCAAATAAAGAATAACAATAAGGACACATGAATTGTTAAAAATAGATATGTGGGGTTGGAAAGAACAAGTGAAATTTAAAAATTCACTAGCAGCAAATCAACAGTAGATTTTAGCTGCTCTCAGAAGAAAAAGATCAACAAAATTGAAGAACAATGAGTAGGGATTATTCAATCTGAAGAACAGATAAAAAAATAAAAAGAATGAAGAAAGTTGAAGGGTTTCAATGGGACACGTGTATAGCTTTGAAACAGCTAGAAGATGGGGGCGCCTGGGTGGCTCAGTCGGTTGAGCGTCCGACTTCGGCTCAGGTCATGATCTCACAGTTGGTGAGTTCAAGCCCCGTGTCAGGCTCTGTGCTGACAGCTCAGAGCCTGGGGCCTGCATCAGATTCTGTGTCTCCCTCTCTTTCTGCCCCTCTCCTGCTCACACTTGCTCTCTGTCTGTCTGTCTGTCTCTCTCCCTCTCAAACCATAAATAGACATTAAAAAAAAAAAAAAAAGAAACAGCTAGAAGACAACGCCATCATCCAATGAACCTAGAGATGAAGAAAAAAAATGTGTAGAAAGTATAATTAATATAAAATATGAAATACAATGAAATATAAGAGTTCTAGCTTCACAGTACTTTCAAGGAAGTTATCTGTTGGCTTGATTGATCAGTTAGAAAGATGCTTTATGTTGAATTAAAAAAATAAGACCCAATAATTTTTTCAAGATTTTTCAAGATTTTAAAAATATACGGAAGGTTAAAAATAAAAGGGTTGAAAAAGGATACCAGGAAAATGTGCACCATTATAAAGGTGGATGTAACAATGTTAATAATGATCAAAATGGCATTTCAGGTGAAAGAAAAAAAATAAGGTCAGAGTAAAGAAATCTTATTTTTAAAAAAAATGTTTTAAAACTTTTATTCAGTATCCAGAGACAGAGAGACAGAGTGTGAGTGGGGGAGGGGTGGAGAGAGCAAGAGACACAGAATAGGAAGCAGGCTCCAAGCTCTGAGCTGTCAGCACAGAGCCTGACACGTGGCTCGAAGTCAAGAACTGTGACATCATGACCTGAGCCAAAGTCAGGCACTTAACCAACTGAGCCACCCAGCCGCCTCTATTAGCTCTATACTTTAAAGGAGCAGAACAAGATTTTGAATCATTTTAAGGTACCCCCCCAAAATAGTGTCCAAAGAAAATTAGTAACTTTATTAATGATAGATAGCAATCTTTGGTGACAATAATGGACAAAAGTGACTTTAAATATATAGTTTCATCTTAAAGACTATTTTGGAGAAAATGTGTTTTTCTTAATTCACTCTAATCCTGGAGTAGCATGAAAGTTCGGGGTGCCTGGGTGGCGCAGTGGGTTAAGCGTCCGACTTCAGCCAGGTCACGATCTCGCTGTCCGTGAGTTCGAGCCCCGCGTCGGGCTCTGGGCTGATGGCTCGGAGCCTGGAGCCTGTTTCCGATTCTGTGTCTCCCTCTCTCTCTGCCCCTCCCCCGTTCATGCTCTGTCTCTCTCTGTCCCAAAAATAAATAAAAAACGTTGAAAAAAAAATTAAAAAAAAAAAAAAAGAAAGTTCAATAATATAATGAAAAATGATAAAGAACAAATGAAATTCACCTGGAACGGTGAGTTCATGACCTGAGCCAAAGTTGGCTGCTTAACCAACTGAGCCACCCAGGCGCCCCTTGAGAAAAGAAATCTTGTAAAAGAAACAATGGATGAAAAAGTTATATTCATCAGAAACATGTATAAACTACTTCAAAATATATTAAGTGGCTTCTGGCAGAGCCACAGGGTAAATGTGAATCAGAAATTGTCATTTTAATATAATCCTCTCACAAACATTGAGATCAAGCAGACAAAAAAAAAAAAAAAAAAAAAAAAAAAAAAAAAGACTTGATCCTATACCAAAATTTTTCAATGAATATAGGAAACCTTGAATGAACTACTTTCTGTCCAATTATTTTGAGGAAGCTTTCCTGTTCATTCAAAAAATAGTCAAACATCTGCCTATAGTTCATTCAGATATTTTGTGAATTATTTGTTGAGAGGTGAAAAACTTCTCTGCCACAAGGAAGCAACTTCACCCTATGCTGTCAATTTTTACCTAAAACATTTTTAAAAAGTAGGGATCAGCAGCTTCATTGGAATTAATGTCTTGCAGCCAAAATTCAGACTTTCCTTCAGAATCTTTGGATGCTATTTGACAAATGTTTTATGAATCATGGCTCGTTTGCATATTCTTATTTGCCCAAACAGCAAAACCAGTGTTATTAAGCCTTGCAGATATTCTATTTCTGAACAGAGAATCAAGAATTTACTTTTAGTAAAGAGTAAATTCAGGAGATTTTGATGCTTCTGAAAGAAACTCTGCAAATAGAAGTTTTTTGATGTCATCTGAGTGCACATAAACTGAAATCTAGGAGCTGGCTGCACCAAAGATATTTCGTTAGTTTTCATGTATCTGCATGCAGATGAGAAAAGAGCCCCACTAGTTCTTCATGGCCTTCTCTAGTATATTAGAAAACGGCGACATGTTTTGAGGGTGGGTGGTGTCATTTGTCACAGGTACTGCTTCACTTTTCTTCTTAAACAATAAGCTACAAATTGGCTTATCTGTTGCCAGGAAACATGGTTGTATTAAGGTCTCCCCAGTTGTGGGCAGCTCTATTTCATAATTAGAAATGGAATATGCAATCCTATAGAATGTTCTGCAGGATGGGTTTGATTCACAACAGCTTTAATTTCCAGGCTCTTTAAACCAAGCCATCTTCTCATGAGAGATACCGATGCTGTGTGACCTGTTCTCAGGTTCCATACATTGGAACAGCTTTTTCAGCCTTAATGGCCTTGGGTTACAACTGGCAAAACAACAACAACAACACATTCCATAAATACTGTGGTTGGGGCCCCTGGGTGGATCAGTCAGTTAAGCGCCTGACTTCAGCTCAGGTCATGATCTCTGAGTTCATTCGTAGGTTCAAGCCCCACATTGGGTTCTGTGCTGACAGCTCGGAGCCTGGAGCCTGCTTCAGATTCTGTGTCTCCCTCTATCTCTGCCCCTCCCCTGCTCACACTCTGTCTCTGTCTCTCATAAATAAATAAACATTAAAAACAACAACAACAACAACAACAAACTGTGGTTTTTATGTCCAGTCATGTGCTTCAATGAAATTAAAATCAAAAGTAACTTCTCCCTCCCTCCTTCCTTCCTTCCCTTCTTCCTTCCTTCCTTCCTCTCTCTCTTCTTTCTTTCTTTCTTTCTTTCTTTCTTTCTTTCTTTCTCTCTCTTTCTTTCTTTCTTTCTTTCTTTCTTTCTTTCTTTCTCTCGTCTAAGATAAAAGTTTCAGAGCCAAAAGAAACAAAAGTAATTTCAATTTCATTTAACTCTCTTTTCTTTGATAGTTTCCATCTTAATTATGCTCAATATAAAAAATGGAAAAATATGTTTTTTATTAATTTATATCAACCAGAAACTATTTTAAATGATATTCTAAATAAAATATGATGTGATGACTATATCCACGTATGTAATCACAGTAGTGTATTATACCATTTAGAGCAGACATAAAAGCAACAATGTAACATTTTCTTCATAGACAAATAGACATTTTTAAACACAACAAAAAGGTAATTTAAAAAACGTTGTGTGTGTGTGTGTGTGTGTGTGTGTGTGTGAGAGAGAGAGGGGCGGGGAGAGAGAGAGAGAGGCATCTTTTTCAGGCTACCCCTAGTTTATAGAACCCCTAAGACTATCCATAGGTAAAAGACTAAAGCTCTTGATCTAGATGAATTCTAAAGGAGTTTTACGAAAATGGGGTGCAGGATCAGAGGTGTGTTGATTTGTAATTCAAATCTGAGGCCAGTCCTGCCCCTTGCTGGAGTGGACTAGGGGGCAAGGGTTACTAACAGAAAGGTCACAGCCGTGATTGAGTAATGCCCCTTGCTCAAAATAATTAATTTCTACTACATTCAGAGTAAACCAAAACTCCTTAATTTTATATTAAAGACCCTCATGATTTCTAAGCCTACTTTCAGCTCTTTTCCATCAGGAAAACTCCATTACAGCCGAATGGAACTACTGAGTTCTTGTATATGTGCCCACTGGTTCCTCGGCTCCGTTAAAAACATACTTTGCTGTTTCCACACTCCTGTTTCCTCAAAGACTAAATATTGCTCATCTTTAACAACCTAGTTTAAATTATATGCCTTCTCTGTTGCCTACCCTAAGGAAGTCAGTTAAAAATAATCTTTTCAACCTAGAGACTCTCTTGGGATTTTCTGCACAATTCTAGTACAAAAATTCTCACTTTTTATCCTGTATTCATCACATTTATGTATTTTTATTAACTTTGTCCTTCTTGATTTATTTTTGTCAATTCTGCATCATCATCTCAGCGCTTTGCACATCATAGTCATTCATTAGCTACTTATTGAGTAAATGAATCAACCAATGAAGTAATATTGATGGATATAATTTTTTTCTTAATAATTCTTTACTTTGGTTTTTGTTGCCCACCGACTCAAACTAGCAACAACTCTTGCTCTCAATAATTTCACAGTTGATTATTTCTGTAGCAGTACCCTATGAAAAAACAATTCTGAGATGGGAATATCGGTCCAAAGAACCATTTGCTTTGCTCTCATTGATAACATTGTGCAAATAATGAATTTTTAATTGTCAAGAAGCTAGCAATCTTAAAATTTGTTAAAAGAATCTTGATGTTCTCATTATATAGTTCTATTCCTCACACAACAGTGAAGTCTTCTGATAGTCACAGATTTTGTGTTAAAGGCTGTTTATAATCCAATTGCTACCTAAGTGTCTGTTGTAAACCAGGCATTGTGCACAGACTTTACATCAAACCTCAGAAGAGCCCTCAAAGGAGATGTAACTCCACTCTTCAGATGGTTTAAGGCCCACAGAGATTAGGAGGGTTCACATCATACAACTATTGAATGGAGTAGATTCAAGATTCCTAATGAGGTCTGTTCTCCTTCCACTGCACTTGCTGTTAAATTTCTTGTAATTTTGACATTGGAGATATCAGATATAGAAAATTTGGCAGAGTGAACAAAATCCTAAAGCAGGAGTCAAAAAACTAGGGCTCCAAAAAGGAAAAAGGATTAAGCTGGGGTGTGTAGGAGTGTGACGAGTTTTATTCGGGGAGGTAGAATATAAAATGTAAAAGTAAAATTCAAAAGGTGCAACCAATGTTAACCAACTGTATAATTTGGGGGAAAATACTAATAATATCTCTAAGATGAGGATGATACTAATCTCCATTCAGTTTTTGTTTGTGCTTTAACTGACACAATACATAATATTTGACATTTAGTAAATGTTCAATAGATTTTTTGGGAAAAATTTTAATCAACTCGAACTAAAACAATATATTAGTTCACTAGGACTCCCATAATACCACAAACTGGATAGTTTAAGCAACAGAAATTTATTTTCTCACACTCTGGAGGCTAGAAGTCCAACCTCCAAGGTGTTGGCAGATTTGTGTTTTCTGGAAGCCTCTCTCCTTGGCTTGCAGATACCCAACTTCTCACTGTGTCCTCACAAGGTTTCCCTTCTGTGTTGTTTGGGATATAATTTCTTCTTCTTTTAAGAACACCTGGCATACTGGGTCAGAGTGCACCCTAATGACTCCATTTTAACTTAATCACCTCTTAAAGCTCTATCTCCAAATACGGTGACATTCTTAGGTACTGGGGGTTAGGCCTTCAACATACGAGTTTTGGTAACATAACTGAGCCAATAACACTTGGAGACCAAGAATATAATCCCAGGAGATATTATTTTTAAAAACTAAATTAAGGACATATGATAGAAATACCGGCATGCCTTGCCACAGCATATGACTTCATACTATAAATACTACTAAGCTATTAAATATTTTTCAGCAAGTGGAGGATGAAAACAAAGGTTTTTTTCCTCAGGTATTTTTAGTTGCAGTCTGACATTTCGGTACTTCAAAATTTGAATGGAGGGTTAAGACAATTGACAAAGTGTAGGGTAATGTGGATTAGTTTTACTCCATGAGAAAATTACAGATATATGGATATGCCATTATAAGCATGCTCTAAAATCAATTCAGCACCCAAAGCTGTGATATTTGGTTCTTACTGACTGGAATTCATCTCTCTTAACTTCCATTTTTCTTTATCCTCTCAAGAAGCGCTCTAATCGTCAGAAAACCCTGAGACACCTAGGAATAAGATGCTTTCATTTTCGAGGTGAGCCAGCAAATTCCTCCTAGCCACCTCCCTTCCACGGTGTTACTTAAGCTGTTCCCATTTTGAATATCTGTCGAGAACCCAGACGTGGTAGAATAAGAATCCTCTTAGCTTTTGTGATGGCATGTGTTAGATTTCTATCTCATCTTAGCCAAGGGTATATGGCTTCCTGCACTATTTTCTTCCAATGATTCAACAGAGGGACCGTCCCCACTCCCCAAGGGAAAAATTTTTTTTTACTATGAAAAGGAGGCCACAAAGCCCTGTTTTGTATTTCCCCTCCTTATTTTCATCAGCTGCTTGAACTCTTTCTTCCTGAAGGAATTTCTGCAAGGGGTTTGAACTTTCTCTCCTGTTGAAATGTTTACAATATATTTTAAACATAATACTTTTCCTTCTACTCTCTACTCAACGATATTATTTCTCCATGTACAGCAGGTATTGATTATTTGATTATTTATTGTCTAACAAAGAACGCTTTTATTAAGGAGTTTTTTTTTTTGTTTTTTTTTGTTTTTAAAGCTTATACATTAGGGGCTTGAATTAGTTTCCTTTAAGAAAATCATTTGGAAATCCACAGTTCTTATTCTCCTTTTCATTTTGAAGATGAACTGTTTGTTCTTTTCTAATTCCCATAGCTCAGGGGTGTCCCTGACGTTTTACTGACCCAGCAAACTCCTTTTCCACAGTGAAAATTCATTCACTTTGTTTGCCCTCCAACTGATCATTTTAGTTATGCTGGTAACAGTCTTATACATACACGCATAAGAACACAACACGGTGAATGAGGAGAGTGAGGAGGAGAAGGAGAGAAGGTAATAATTAATTTGGTAGGTTTGGCCGTTCTGAAACAATGAATGATTGAAAGAATTAACTTATATTAAAGAGGCTCATTTATTCCTCCCCAGATCTTTCATTTACTCACAAGATCTGAAACCAACATAGGTCAACCACACACACAAACTGTACCTGTTTTCTTATCCATGACAATCCACAGTAAACTTGGAATGACACGTTTCTTTTGCGTTTGCTTCACATTACTCTGCTAGGTTTTGCAGAGTAAGTTATATTGTGTATGAATTCTGAAATGCCAAGAGAGGCAGAGTAACCTGGGAAGAGCATGTTATAAAGCTAAACCTTTATGATTCATCTGCTTTGTCCTATTCCTGAAGATATCTGAAGCCATAAGTCCTCACTAACCAAAGCCAGCCATAAATAATTTTTTAAATGCATTTTAAATTGAGGGGCGCCTGGGGGCTCAGTTGGTTGAGCTTCAGAGTTGAGATTCAGAGCCCGCTTTGAATCCTCTGTCCCTCTCTCTCGCTCTCTGCCCCTCCCCGACTCATGCTCTTTCTTACAAAAAATAAACAAAACATTTAAAAATAAATAAATAAACTGCCTTTTGAATTGAGATTCTGGGGCCTTTTTTCTTGGATAGGCCAGTATCATTTGGATTAAGTTTTAAGGTGGGTCTTTGTTCCTCATATATGGAGTGACTTTAAAAAAAATTTTTTTTTAAGTTTATTTATTTTTGAGAGACAGAGCACAAGCGGGGGAGGGACAGAGGGAGAGACAGAGGATCAGAAGCAGGCCCTGCGCTGACTGCTTTGATGTGGGGCTGGAACCCATAAGCCATGAGATCATGACCTGAGCCAAAGTCAGGAGCTTAACCGACTGAGCCACCCAGGCACCCCACAGAGTGACTCTTAAGAAGGACATACATGAGGAGTTTGAGGAAATAGCAAGCACTTATGAACTTATGATTTGTAATATTATCTTTATTTTTTATTTTTGGTTTCAGTTTTTTGGTATCCATTAACCCAAGGGACTTAGTGGAACAATTGTATAGTGCATACCCTGGAAAGTGTATGGTCCCTCTTTTCTTCTATAGTCTTGTTCTAATAAAGTATTTAATTGCACAGAAAAAAAAAAAAAAAAAAAGCTGTTCCAGAGGACAAATAAAATAACAAATACTTCCTTTTTTCCTACACTAATTTCTGGTGTATATAAAATGAAGAAAATATCCTCTATAGGGACTTAACAGAAATAAGTTGTTTGGGTACAGAGTGGTAAAACTTGGGGGGCACGAGACAGTCTCACTCGAAATTGTTGCTGATGCCAAAACTTTTTCATAGCTGTAGCTTCTGGGAAACTTTTTTTTTTTTTTTCCAAAGAAAATAAAGCCTAGTATTATGGACACAATTGTATCCTCCTTCAAATTAATGAGGTTAAATGAGATCTTAAGGGTGGAGTCCTAAGCCAATGGGACTGATGTCCTTTAAGAGAAGGAAGAGACCCCAGGTATGACTGCATCAAAGAAAAAGCCCTATGAGGATCCAGTGAGAAGGTGACCATCTGCAAGGCAAAGAGAGTGGCCCCAAGAGAAACCAAACATGCCAGTACCTTCGTCTGAGACTATTCGCGTCCAGAATTTTGAGGAAATAAATGTCCATTGTTTAAGCCACCAAGCCTGTGGTATTTTTATGGCAGCTCCTTTTGACTAATGTACCCAGTGAGACTTTTGTTAGGGGGAAGATGTATCTTTTTAAGTCAAAGTATCCCAGGGAAGCTATTCAAAGTGATATATAGGCGGCCCTTAAAAAGTATTGCAGGGGAACCTGGGTGGCTCAGTCAGTAAAGCGACCGACTCTTGATTCCGGCTCAAGTCATGATCCCAGGGTCATGAAAGTTAGTGCCATGTGCGGCTTCATGTGGAGCCTGCTCGAGATTCTCTCTCTCTCTCTCTCTCTCTCCCACACTTGTGTGCATGTGCACTCTTTTTCTAAAAAAAAAAAAAAAAAAAAAAAGGTATTGCAAAATTGCAAAATCCTGGTCCTTCAATGACCTTTTTCTTGGTCGTCTTCACAGTTTTTTTTTTTTAAATTTTTTTTAACGTTTATTTATTTTTGAGACAGAGAGAGACAGCATGAATGGGGAAGGGGCAGAGAGAGAGGGAGACACAGAATCGGAAGCAGGCTCCAGCCTCTGAGCCATCAGCCCAGAGCCTGACGCGGGGCACGAACCCACGGACTGCGAGATCGTGACCTGAGCTGAAGTCGGACGCTTAACCGACTGAGCCACCCAGGCGCCCCGTGTTCACAGTTTTGATTTTCCTTCTCCATATAAGGCAATAATCACCTAGTAGGGAGGAGCCAATATTGCAGCAGGAGAGGTGGACAAGGCCACTGTTCACATGCCACTGGTAACAAAAACAAGACTTAATTCATGCCCATGAGACAGCAGAAGGCTTCAGCATGTGAAAGTGGAAATTAATACTTAGGAAAAAATAATCCAAAATATACTTAGATGTTGATGGAATCTGCATAATCATCAAAGAAACATATACAGAAGAATTTTTAGACCACTCCCTGAAACTGTTGATGTTTTGTGCTTCTGTGTAGAAAAGAAAATCTGAGCCACCAAAAGTTCATTTTCAGGGGACAAAAAGTAATGATCATCTGATTCTTGTGCATGATCAATTGTGTATTCACAAACAAAATGCTTTGTATAATTCAGGGAATGCTTTTAGGAGTTGGAAAACTATGGATAATGTAACTAAAGTAATAAAAGTAATTTGGGATCAAAAAACTGTGCTATGAGGATAATATACAGGATTAGTACATATCCTTCAGGTAAAGGCAAAGAAAAGCAAGGCAAAGAAAAAGAAAATGGTTAGGTTCTACATTATTATTAAGGATAGAAAGTGGGGAGTAGAATTGTTTAGAAAATTAACTCCAATGGCTATAGTGGATATTCCTTGAAGTTTGAACAATTTTAATCATATAATAATACTTGAAGAACGTCACAAAGGAGTTCCTTTTCTTTGTGGTGAATACGAACTTATTTCCTCACTCAATTCTACTGATTGCATCGAAGTTAATATTACAATGTATCAATAGCCTATACTGTTTCCCAGTAATTGGTGGACCTTGATAGAAAATATAGCAATTGTGAAGAAAAAAACCCAAATGTTTCTCCTCTTTTTTCTACTCATCTAATAATTGAACAATGGCACTTATATCCCTGAGAAACTATGTATCAATACAATAGTGCTTAATTAAAAAAAATCTTTAGGGTTTGTATATTTATTTTTTAAAAGCCTAAGTCATTCTTTTTTGTTTTTATTGATTGATCAACTGACTGATTGATTTTTATTTATTTTAAATGTTTATTTATTTTTGAGAGAGAGAGAGAGCAGGGGAGGGGCAGAGACAGGGAGATAAAAGCTCTGTCCTATGAGCTGTGTGCTGACAGCAGGGAGCCCAACGTGGGGCTCAAACTCATGTACCAGAAGATCATGACCTGGGCCAAAGTCAGACGTTCAGTCAACTGGGTCACCCAGGTGCCCCTTAAGTCATTGTTTTTTAAAATCAACATACTATATGGGGCGCCTGGGTGGCTCAGTCGGTTAAGCGTCCGACTTCAGCTCAGGTCATGATGTCACGGTTCGTGGGTTCGAGCCCCGCGTCGGGCTCTGTGCTGACAGCTCAGAGCCTGGAGCCTGTTTCAGATTCTGTGTCTCCCTCTCTCTGACCCTCCCCCATTCATGCTCCATTCATGCTCTGTCTCTCTCTGTCTCAAAAATAAACATTAAAAAAAAATTTTTTTTTAAATAAAATTAAAAAAAAATTAAAAAAAAAACATACTATGGCTGTTGTGGTAGATTCTCAAGATATTTATTCTAATGTAGTTGGACAAAATGATGCAAATGAAAAAAAAAGTTCATAAATTAGGATGTGAGACATCTAATTAAGATCCCTGATAGAGAAATAAGGCAACATTTTCAAACCCAAAGCACTAGAGAATTTTATTTAAAGAGAGCATGAGAATACACCCAAGAGGCTTGTGAAGAAATACTCCTGTGTCTGTGTGATGTTTAATTACAGAGCTTTTGTTGTTTTATCTATCCCATCCTAAGATCTAATAAAAATTTATTTTTCCATATACTGCAAAGCAATTATCTGATTGAAGGAATTGTTGGTTAGACCATTTTAAAATGGTTTTCATTATTTAAAATATCAAAATTATTGATTTTCGATGATTCTTCTCTTTATCTGAGGGACATTTTCAAACAGTACTAATAAAAACCTTTCAAGCTAGTATGTATTTACAAGACGAGTGCTCTAACCCCTGAGCTATGGAGCCTCAAGCTAGTATGTATTTAAAATGTATGTAAAACTCTTTCCATTATGACTCTGACTCTAGCTTTCTTTCGAAACTTTTTCCAACATACTGTGATTTAAGACGTCAGTTAAGGACAAAGCATATTCTTTTAAGGAAATCGATGTTTTCCATATAGTAAGTAGCAGGTACGTTGGGAACAGGGCTTCATTTGTCAACACAATAGGTTTCCAACTATATTTCACTGTGGTTTTTTCTTCTTCCTTTCTTAATGTAGAATGCCTTCAGTCACCTTTACTATCGCAGGTTAAGGAAGATTTATATTTAATGTCAAATATTGTTCACATGCTTCATGGTATGACAATGGTTTTTGTTCTTTAAGATTCTTCAATGAAATTATTTTAAAATAAATTAAATTATTTTAAAATAATAAAGTATTTTTAAAGTAATTAACAAAAATAATGTTTATTTATTTTAGAGAGAGACAGAGACAGAGATGGAGTGCAAGCAGGGGAGGGGCAGAGAGAGGGTGACACAGAATCTGAAGCAGGCTCCCGGCTCTGAGCTGTCAGCACAGAGCCCGACGCAGGGCTGGAACTCAGAAACCACGAGGTCACGACCTGAGCAGAAGTCAGACGCTCAAGCAACTGAGCCATCCAGGGGCCCTAAAGTATCTTTTTAAAGTAACTTTCAAAGTATTGCAAAAGAGAAAACATTAAAATGTGTCTAGGCCTTGTGCTCAGAAAACAGTTAAGGAGAAGCAAATTTACTGGAGGATAGCAGTCTGGAAATATGAATCTCTAGGACATGAAATTCTTCTTCAAATTAGGGACATGTGACACTTTCACAAGTATGGATCAACCTTTTTATTTGTTGAACTTTGCTTCCAGAGCTGATTAATCATAGGATACGTTTTTACAATCCTGGACAAAGAGGGTAAATGAAATGGATAAATCCTCGGCTAGGTATACCAATGACTCTATGACCTATTACATGCTAGTATAGCTCTTTGAAATTCAAAAATTGTAAAAGCATACAAGCAAAGGAGGGCTCCCATCACATGAATAAGTTAGAGGAATCAGAAATACGCTCTAGAATATTGAATATTTGTTTAGGTTACATTTTATTCATGTGCATGGGTCAAAACTGCTTCGAAATGAGGAGTACATTATTTTTACACTTACACTTAGAAGTGAATATTATCTCATTTAGTAGATAGCTTACAGAAAAGCAAGTGGAAAGATAAAAATATCATTTTATGTATTTTTCTTGCAAAACCCTCATTCCTTTTAAGAGTTTCCACTCTTCTAGAGATATTTCACAGTTAAGGAATATTTTTTTAGAAAAAAAAGATACATAGCATCCAGTTACATAATCTTCTGCAGGGGCAAAAACAGATCTTTTGCAAATAAATCTTTTCTTATTAGTGTGTCAGCAGCTTCTACTTTTGCCAAGTTAATCATTTAGCCAGCTGAAATCCCGCATGGTTGTTATGCTAGTTTGGGCCCTGTCAGCAGTAATGCAAGTAAAAACAGTTTTCTTAATACAATCATTTTTCCTCCCCTTTACCTTAGTTAAGAGAAATAAATCCCTGTACAGATTTTTTTTTCCCCCTCGGGAAAATTACTTTTTTAAAAATGTGTATGTGATCTAGAGGGTGTTTAATTTATTAAGATTTCTTATCCCATAAGTTGGATCAGCTCTCAGCAGATCTCCAAAATAGGTATGGTTTATTTTTTGCAGTTAATTTTGTGATCCTATTTCCTCATATTCTTTTATAAACCTTCTATCAGGTGCTCCAGGATTATCTCCAGGTGATCAAAGAAAGTGTGCCCTTGAAATACTTTACTCACATAAGACAGGGAAACCTCTAACTTCTCTGATGTATTTACTGATGAAATTGATAAGTTCTATGTACTAGACCTCACATACCAAAGGAAGATAATTTGGATAAATGATCACACTAAAGTTAAATACATGAACTATTATATGTTGCTAGCAAGGGTACAGATTGGTAGAAACTTTCTGGAATAAAACCTGGCAAAGTATTTTCAAACCTTTAGATATTATATGTGTGTTGATCCAGTAATTAAATTTGTAAAGCTCTATCCCAAGGATATAATCAGAATAGAGTTTAAATTATATACAAAAAGCTGTATCACAGGGTTATAATAAAAGTAAAAAAGAAAAGAAACATCTTGAGTGTCCAGCTGTGTTATTGTAGAAAGTAAATAAGCAAAGTCATGTGATTGAGCAATAGGAAGTAATTAAGCACACACAAAAAGGTCTGCTTTTGACAATTTGTTGGACTATATACCATGAAGTGCTTCTCACTATAAAACTAGATTTTGGGAGGCACCTGAAAGAGCTGGTTGGCCATGTAATGCTTGATTTCAGCTCAGGTCATGATCCCAGAGTTATGGGATCAAAGCTCTGCATTGGGCTTTGCACCGAGCGTGGAGCCTGGTTGAGATTCTCTCTCTCTCTCTCTCTCTCTCTCTCTCTCTCTCTCTCTTTCCCTCTCTCTCTCTCCCTCTGCCTCTCTCCTCTGCTCATTTGCTCTCTCTCTCTCAAACAAAACAAAACAAAAAACAAAAAACCACTAAACTTTCAATAAGCCATTTCTTTTCATATATTTGTGGGCTTTCAAGAAGTAAGGGCAATCTACAAGGATCTCCTCTCTTCACACACCTAAACATAAACAGAGTGGTGGTATCTCGAGGGACAAGAGGATCATCAGCACAACAAACCCATCTGCTAAGGGGCAGGATTAAATCTGAGGTTCTTCCATTAGGTCTGTGATTTTCAAAGGGCATGAATGTGGTCCTAGGTTAGCACTACTCTTAATTTCCATCACAAGCAAATGAAAATCTTTTCCAGAGTAAAATATCCCCAACTGAGGCCTTTAGGATTCCTAAGACTATGGTCAAGAAAATGTGAGCCAGCAAAGATCCCCAAGACACAAGGAAATAAATCAACGTGTTTGAGAGACAACAGAAATAATTACTAGATATAGTGCCCACTTAATTCATATATTTTATTTATTTACCTATTTTTAATTTATTTTTAATATTTTTATTTATTTTTGAGACAGAGAGAGACAGAGCAGGAGCAGGGGAGGGGCAGAGAGAAAGGGAGACACAGAATCCAAAGCAGGCTCCAGACTCTGAGCTGTCAGCACAGAGCCTGACGCGGGGCTTGAACTCACAGACTGTGACATCATGACCTAAGCTGAAGTCGGATGCCTAACCGACTTAGCCACCCAGGTGCCCCAATTCATATATTTTAAAATGGAGCTAGAGGGGCTCCTGGGTTGCTGACTGTTGATTTTGGCTCAAGTCGTGAGTCAAGCCTGTATCAGGCTGTACACTGTCAGATTCTCTCTTTCTCTCTGCCTTGTACTTTTCTCTCTCTCTCTCTCTCTCTCTCTCTCAAAAATAAATGAATAAACATTAAAAAAATAAAATAAATGAAATGGAGCTAGACTGCATTATGCTAAGCGAAATAAGTCAATCAGAGAAAGACAAATACCATTATGATTTCACTCATTTGTGGAATTTCAGAAACAAACAGAAGAACATATGGGAAGGGGAGGAGGAAGTGAAGAAAAGGAAACATCTACAAGAGACTCTAAACAATTGAGAATAAACTGAGGGTTGTTGGAAGGGAGGCAGGCAGGAGATAGGCTAAATGAGTGATGGGCATTAAGGAGGGCACTTGTGATGAGCACTGGGTGTTGTATGTAAGTGATGAATCACTGACTTCTGCTCCTGAAACCAATATTGTCCTGTATGCTAACTAACTAAAATACTAAAAATAATAATAAAATAAAATAAAAATGAATTTAAAAAATACCAACCAAAAAAATCAAATACAAGATATGGGCTATTAATTCAATCTCTATGCCACATATATATAGTGGCAGTAAAACAACACAAGTTTATTGTTGTACAGTTCTGGAGGTCAAAGGTACTAAAATCAGGTGTTGGCTGGGCTGCGTTCCTTCTGGAGGTTGGAGTGTAGTCCATTACCTTGCTCTGTCCAACTTCAAGAGGCCGCCCGCATTCCTTGCTCATGACCCCTTCTTGGCACTTCAACCTCTGCTATGTTCATCCCATCTCTTTTTCTGACGCTTATCCTCCTGCCTCTCTCTTACGGATCTTTGTGGTTGATCACATGGAGCCCAACTGCATAATCCAGGATAATCTCCCCATCTCCAGATCCTCAACTCGATCCTCAACTCGAATTTTAGAGTCTTTTTGCCATGTAAAGCAATGTATTTAGAGATTTCAGGCAATAAAATGTGAACCTCTTCTGGGGATATTACTACGTCTACAATAGCCCCATCTGTAAAATGGGAGTGGGGTGAGGTGGGTAATAATGTCTACTTTCTAGGGTTGTTACGAGGATTTCATCAGGTTAGCCTTTTTTTTTAATTACATAGAATACGGCTAGCACACATTAAGTGCTATAAAAATGATGAATAAAATAAAGAACTGCATGATCTGACTCTTTTATTGTTTAATTATTTGGCTTCGTGATCATTTCCCACTAGCATGCCTGGTTCTTTTTGATTGAATACCACACAGTGCACATAAAATCTATAGAGATGAATTGAATCAGTAGATATTCCTCCAGGTATTTGTGTTTGCTACCTGCTGGCCTAAACTCACTAGCCATCCCGGATTAATTTAATTTAATTAGGAATTGAGACATTTGTAGTATGAACCTTCCATCTATGAAAATACTCAAGCTAGTTTCCAAGGGGCTCTACTTGTGAATCTAAATGCCAATCTTTGTCTTTCCCATCTGTCTGTGGAAAGCACCACTCACTTACCCTGTCCTCTCCAAAATTTTCAGGGTGAAGCGACTGTGGACACAGCCTCACCTCTCCTAATTTTCTTCTAAATCCTTGTCTTATAATTCTTTACTACTTTGACAATTTTCAGATGCATAATATTCTCTGTGGCTCTTCTCCTTGTCTTTAGTCAACCATTATCAGCAGCCAAATTGAACTGTATTTTGCTTCAAGATCATGTGTTCTTCAGAAAATAACAGCTCTTGTCCTGAGAAATAGTTTTCACACTGCCAGCACCTTGATAGAAACTGGGTACTGGATTGTGGGAAACTTGGTGATTATGTCATATGAGCCATGGAGTGACAGATCGAGGAGGTCTAACAGCACATTTTCATCAAGTGAAATGGTATCTGTCTGACCATGCTGAGCAGATCCTAAGGGCACAAAGAGAGAAGCAGAACTATGCCCAATATAACTTTATTCCCAATTGTTAAATATTGACAATTCTTTACAACATGAAAATTCATAAGGAAATTTCATATCAAACATAATGGAATATGATGAAACTAAAATGCATGAACTAGAATTTCTTGTATATATCTGAACGCTTCCAATTAAAAGGTTATGAGAAAAGAGAGCCTGTAAAAAACATGTGTGTATATATATATATATACACATATACACACACACACACACACATATATATATATATATATATATATGCAGTCTAATAAAATCTATTTGAAGACTAGGACATACTAAACAATACTATTTATTATAGAAATAATTATGTATATTATGTACATATTTAAACATATTTATATGTGTATACATATTTATTATATATGTACATATTTTATATTACCAAATATGCTTATATATCTATATATTATGTATATACATGAAGTAAAATTCTAGATACACTTGTTGAATTATCAGTTATAAAATTCTCTAGGAATGAAAGGGGACAAAATTTTTAAAAAAAATTTTAAAAAAAGAAAAAAATCTTAGTATTTTATACCTTTCTGTGTCCTTGAATTATTTTATGATACAAAATAAAATTTTTATATTAAAAGCCTTCTTAGAAAAATGTATATTCACCCAGTGGTATTTATATCTCTTTGTGTTACTAATTGTGCTGTATTTTGTATTTACCTCATCCTAATCCACTCTCTGTCCTTCTCTACCACGCATTGCCCTAGGACGCTGAATCTTGTGAACTGAATACACCTTCACATTTCCCTGACAGTCTTCTGATTGAGTCAAGCCAACGGGAGCCACTGTCAGACTGTAGTGGAACAGAAGAAAATGCTATATTTTCTTCTGCTCTTTCCTTTCTTTTTACAAGGTTTCTGGAACTATCTGTATGCCAGCTGGCCACTCCTCCAAAACTCCAGTCCTCAGTGGACTCTGGTTCATGCCCTTGTCTTTTCAGCCCTAGGAATGGTAATGGTTTTGCGTTTCTCTTACGGGTATCTCACCATTGCTAATTTATCTCCTTATCCCTGTCCACTCCCCTGTAAATGAGGGTCCTTTGTAAGTCTGCTCATTGAAATATTTGTGTTTCCTTACGGTACCTTGGTCAATGCATTGATGAAATGAGAAAGCAAAATAATACAGTAGTATCATAGGTGGCAAAACCTGTGGAAACTTGCCACTTAATTTATGGAGTGTGAAAAAACTAAAAAGTGTGTAAAACTTTTCATTAGTTGATTAACTTGCAAATCAGATTTGTTCATACAGACTCCAAAATATATGGTCTATTTGGAATGTCCCAAGTCATGAAACAAACTGACTTAATGATAGTTGTCAGTTGTATTTAGGACAATTAAAATAGTACTATATGCAAATGTAACTTTCAATATATGTAATTATTATCTTGAAAGGGACAATTGTAATAGCTGTTATGATCATCAGTCTAGTGGTCAGGTTTTAATATGGTTATAATGATGTGAAATTTTAAAATGTAGCAATGATGTTGTAACTCATTTTCCAAAGATGATTCGCTAGAATTAATATGTCTCATTATAAGCCCAAGGGTTTTTAAAATGGAAGGTAACCATGCTCTTTTAGCAAAACTGATTAGTCTGTCCTCCTACTTCAATGTGTTTATCTATTAAAGGCAGACTAATTAGCAAATTCACTAATGAGGTTCCTATATCTGTTGTAAAGAAAAACCTTTCCTTAGCAACCTTGTTATGAAAATAGTAAGCTAGACTAAAGCTCAGCTTGGCAAAACTGAAATTCATACTTGAGAAATGTAAGCATGTTTTCCTTTACTGCCTGTAATGTTTATTGGTAATAACAGGATCTCAGTTCAAACAAATAATTAGAGTTGCTGATAAAAGGGTAAACATAACCCTAATTAATGACTTTGCTAATAGCTGTTGCTTGTTTAGGGTATTAATCCAAGTTCATTGTTTAGCCTCTTCAGACTTACTAACTTATATGAAATAATTAACAATTCATTGATTCAGTCTTAAGGCACTATGTGATGATGCGTGACTGTATCCTTGAGGTGCTGCTAATGAAGATTTTGCTTATCCACTCTGCATTTTGGCTGGATCTTTTGCTGCGGTTTTCCATCTTGAGCTAGACTTTCCATTTCCACAAACTCCTTTTGGAGGCAACGACTGTATGCAGTTTTTTTTTTTCTTTTTCTTTAAAATGTCCATTTATTTTTGAGAGAGAGACACACAGAGCACAAGCTAGGAGGGCAGAGAGAGAGGGAGACACAGAATCCAAAGCAGGCTCCAGGCTCTGAGCTGTCGGCACAGAGTCTGATGCAGGGCTCGAACTCACGAACCGTGAGATCGTGACATGAGCTGAAGTTGCACGCTTAACCGACTGAGCCACCCAGGGGCCCTATCTGTAGTTTTGTAACCACAGATCACCTGGGGTTGTGGTGGAAGAAAATGGCATCTGGATTAATGACCACTCTCAACCTACTTGCCTACTGCCTATGAGCAGAGCTTTTGCATAGTACTGGATGGTGATTGCTTAGACCAAGTCAGATCCTCCCATTTTGTCTTTGAATTTAAAACTTGCAACATGTTTTAAAAGCTAACAGACAGGAGAACATGGCCCTTCCAAGAGTAGAAAAACACTTAGTGGGGCAGCAGAAATGACTAGAAAGGAGACCGCAGATAAAGTCATGGTTCATATGTCCGAGAATTTGCAAACCATCATAAGGCTTCTGACCTTTACCATATGGGTTACTGGAACTCTTGACAGATATAAAACCAGAAAGCAATGCGATCAGATTTATGTTTTTGTCTCTTTGGTTTATTCCTACCTTAAAACTTGATTGTTGCAATATTTTAGCCTCTACTTCTGCTTCTGTTAGGAATCTTGCTTTTTTGTTTCTGTCGTTTTTTTTTTTTTAGCTACCCTTGCTCAACTTCTTCTAGTCTAGATAATTTTTGGTAGACCATGTTTTCCCACCGTTAAAGCCTACAGCAGCAGATTTTTGTCTTCTCAGATGAGATTCAAGGTCAGAAGTTTGTGTCTCAGCTCTGCCCCTTGGTAACTACATGACTTGACACCATGTCCTCTGATTCTCATGGACTGAATTCATTTATTTACTTATTTATTTGTTTGTTTATTTATTTGTAAAGGGATATTTTATTTATTACACTTTAGAGATTTATCGTGAGGGAAAATTAGGAAGTCTCGATGAGGGCTTTATAGATACAACATGAGATGCACGACTATGTAAAGTGAATTTGATTTGTGGATAGTATTGAGATGGAGCAAGACAAGGCAGAGTCGTTTCATGATTGCAAGCGTGGGCTTTGGAGTCAGACAGGTTTCAATCAGACCTTTGCTACATAGCATTTGTGCAGCCCTGGGCAAATTAAGTCCCCAAAACTTCAGCATCTTTACCTATAAAAGGGATATAACAGTATGTACTTCACAATGTAGGGATTTAGTCAAATAACCTACATGAATAGTTAAGAAAAAAATCAATTGGGACATAGTAGGTGTTCAATAAGAGGTAGTTATTAATTACTAAAAATGTTTGCATTTTAAAATTTATATTGGATTATAGGAACCTCTTATAATTGATTCAGAAGTAATAGCACACAGAAAACTGATTTGGATGAAGTAATCATTTTGTGTGCCAAAATAGTCTTTGGGAAATAAAGCTTAAAGAAGGAGTTTATAGGAAGTTAGAAGCTATTTTCAAAAGCGGGAAGGGGCTCCTGGGGGGCTCAGTCGGTTGAGCGTCCGACTTCGGCTCAGGTCATGATCTCGCGGTCTGTGAGTTCGAGCCCCGCGTCGGGCTCTGTGCTGACAGCTCAGAGCCTGGAGCCTGTTTCGGATTCTGTGTCTCCCTCTCTCTCTGACCCTCCCCTGTTCATGCTCTGTCTCTCTCTGTCTCAAAAATAAATAAAATGTTAAAAAAAAAAAAGCGGGAACAGGATTTGTCTTCTTTCTGCCTTCCCAGATTAACTTTAACCTTAGTGTTGAATATCCAACATGCTGGTTACCAGGTGTTGTTAAATAGACGAATGAAAGAAAGAGTCAATAAGTTAAGACTCTGTCTGCACAGAGTGGTGGCATATTCGGATCGCTTTATGCATCGGGGGATACAGTTAGGGCCTGCAAGGGTACAAGGTGAAATTACCACTCTAAAAGTAGCTCTAAAGAGTAGGCACAGAAGTCTGTGGGGGAAAAAGTCGGTGCAGCAATAATACATAAACAACATCGTGAGGATGAGGATGATGCTGATGATGCTGATGATTATATCTAACATTTATTGAATGGTTGATAGTGCCAGGCACAGTTTCAAATACTTTACATGTATTATCCACCTACTTGTCTAACATCCCCTAGGATTGGGTACTAACCCTGTTTTTGTAGGGACAAAGTAAAGCAAAGAAAGACTAAGAAATTTGTCCAAATTTACATGCTATTAAATAAGTGTGAGAAAAATACTATATGAGAAGATGATCTGATCCTAATGCCCCAGGTCCCAGCCAGGTGACGAAGAGCCTGACAAGCCTGTATCTTGCAGGTGCCCTGGGAAGAGAGAGCACGATGCAGGTGTTTAAAATCCCCAGAAGAGTGTAGCCAAGAGAGCTTCGTGCCTGCTCCATGGAGAAGGGTTTGTCTGTCCTCTCAACTGCAGAAGGGGCTGGCGTTGCCTTCTCAAACCTGAAGTGAGGATATTTGCTGTGCCCTGATATTCCTCAGGATTGAGGTTCTTGGATCCTGCCCGAGTGAAATACATTCCTAGGCGTTTAAGGGGAAGAGCTCAGATTGGCTTAGGACATGAGTAGTGCTGACAGACAAGAAGCATGAAGTTTTCAGGTGCTAAGGATTTTAAATTTGCCTTTCCGTACTTTTCCCGTTTCGATTCCTTTTTCTGTGTTCCTCTTTATGTTATCAGTTGCCGTGAATGTACATAAGCTCATGGTGTTACCAGAAAACCTCCCATCTATGTTCTAGTCAATGAGAATCCCGCAGAAAGGGCAAACATAGGTGTTTTCTCTTCATACATGGGCACGAGTTCACGCACACACATTTAAACATTCTACTTTTTCAGCTTGTGCTAACTTTCCTTTTCATAATTACTTGGGAGTTTCATTTTTCTTGATCTCCCTGTTTTCCGTTGCTATCCTTTCCCCTGGGTCTGGTTTGCCAGGCTTCCACTTCTCCTTCCTGTTCTGTCAATCCTGTTTGTCTTGGGTTTTCACACTTCTTCTCCCTCCCATGAAAGACTATATAAGATGAGCTAGTGTCTCTCTTGTTAACACTGATCACATTTCACAGCATAGCTTTAAAGTGTTATTACCCAGCAGATAGCAGTGCAGCTAATACAAAGTAAGTGTCCAGTGAACAGTTCATGCACAAATGTAGAATGATGGCTGTCCCTTCTGCTTCCACATACTGTAGAGACGGACAAACGGGTTGAAGGGCATAGACTACCTCATCCTGCCCCATGAATTACTGCTGTACAAAAGAATAGATGTTTATTATTGAATTAAAAATCTAAAAATCCAGCAGTAGGAAATTAAGCCCATTTTCACAGAAATTTAAAATAATTTCCTTAGGACCATTTGGAACTAATTAAAGCTCAGAACACATTATATTGTTAAATATCAAGACTCATCATTGTATACATTTTCCCTGTAAGGAGAGTTCTTCCTGGAACCTCTTCTAAAGCTTTTTATCATTAATAGTTACATGTAGATCAGGTAAAACTGACTTGCTTACTTCACGTTTTAGTAACACGGTTCTACAAGGACACACAGTGACAAAGATGTTATAATCTGATCTCTCTCTTTCTTTTTTCTGATTTTTATTTTTTTAATGCTTATTTATCTTTGAGAGAGAGAGAGAGAGAGAGAGAGAGAGAGAAAGTGCAAGCAGGGGAGGGGCAGAGAGAGAGGGAGACACAGAATCCGAAGCAGACTCTAGGCTCTGAGCTGTCAGCACAGAGTATAAAGTATTTTTGAATTTGGAAGCTTATAAATGGAGTTTGGGATTTTGGTCTAGTATCCCCATATCTCCAGTGTTTCTTGTAAACTTAAAACAATTTTATTTTGGGGGGTGCCTGAGTGGTCAGACGGTTGAGCATCCAACTTCGGCTCAGGTCATGATCTCTGGTTCGTGAGTTCGAGCCCCGCATGGAGCTCTGTGCTGACAGCTCAGAGCCTGGAACCTGTTTCAGATGCTGTGTCTCTTTCTCTCTCTCTGTCCCTCCCCCTCTCATGTTCTGTCTCTCTCTCTCGCAAAAATAAGTAAACATTAAAAACAACTTTATTTGAATTATCAACACTGTATCTGTAATGTTTAACTGGGGTATGGTTCTGAATTTTGTGCAGAAGTACCTTTTATCATACGATGGTTTTTCTTGCTACTGATTTTAGCCTGTTCCCCATTTTGTATGTGGGGCTCTCAAATCCCTATCCGGCTCTTCTTTCTTACAAGGTATTTTTTTGTTCACTTCCAAAGATGTCCATTTTGTCTTAAAGGTTAAACTATTTTTTTTTTTTATAGTAACTATTTCTAATAGAACTTAATGGTTTTGGTCACTAACTTGTGTCTGATCTTAGGATGATGTCTTCCTTTTCAGAAGTAGGGACTTTGATTCAAACTCCGGGAGAAAAAGAAATCCATTTTCCTGGAAGCCTCTGAAAGTGAACTGTAAACACCCAGAGTGTGCGGGAGTTATTAACCTGGTAGTTTCACTCAATTTAAAGTCTAAATTGCTCACCGCTGATTGTGTCATGACCTCATCATCTCCTTCAATGTTTCTATCTAGTCTTTTTTTTCAAACAACAATTTCTTATTTGCTGCCCTCCCTCAGCAGCAATCTTCTCATTCTTCAGTTTCCACGCCTCCCCCCCTTACCACTTTACTCAGCAGATAGGAATCATCCTTACCAGTTGGCATTTTCTGCCGTCTTTAGACTCTTTCTGAGACCCCGCAGCCATTCTTGGGAGTAAACCCAGCACTGGGGCACAGCAAAGTGCTAAAGTGCTTATGAAGCTAAGTGGTCTGTCATGACTTGTTTGCTGCAAAGGAAAGTCAAAACTTTTATTACAGTATATGAAGTTGATATAAAGGGCAGTATAATTTTGACTCATCTTCAAAATCTAAGATGGAAAGAGTTGCACCCCGGAGAAACAATCTGTTACCATAACTGCTCTCACGTTTTGTTCAGTAGCTCATCCCTTCTGAATCTGGCTGGATCACCTCATCTTTTACCAAGCACATTTACTACACATCACCAACCACTATCCTTCGTCTCAACAAATCCCTTTTTCTGTTCTTTGTTTCCATTCCTCAACAACCTTATATCATACACATGAATAAACACACACACACGCATGCGCGCACACACACACACACACACACACACCATGCTACTTTTCCAGTGTGCCAAAAACTGACCCGTCTTTCAACTCCGTCCATATCACACCAACAATATGGCTGACAGTCCCAAATCCAACAAAGTCACCGTCTCCACGTCTTTGTTTCATGGTTGTCCCCAACACACCGCGTCTGGTGTGAAAAGTCAGTCTTCCCACGTGCTTTGCACAGTGTGATTGAGCACGTGTTACAGTCTTAGTAGGCTTAAAGCAAATAGACTAACCTTATTGAAGCAATGTTGTTGTGATGGTGGTGGTTGTTGTGGTGGTGGTTGTTGTTTTTGCCCAGGCATCAAATGGCAGGAAAATCTGAGGTGGCCCATGTGGCTATTTCTCATGATTCGTGGCCATATTTAGAATAAACTTCCAGTGCCCGTGGAATTTCCCATAATGAGAAGTTGGATACCTCAAGTTAGAAGCCAGAAACTCACCTTCCCAGTCCTTCTGTGTCATGTGATTTAGACTTTATCAAACTGAAAATGCAAGACCTCTGTGGTAGTATTTTTCTCAAAGAAGTTCTGTCTTTCCCAGGAGGGAGAAGCATTGGTTCTGGCATCCTGTGCCACACCTCGGTGTTGCAAGCTGCACTATCTGTGCCCATAGCAGAGGAGTGACGTCTTACGGGGTCAACCTGGAGGTGTGGGCTGGGGTTTGTTTTTGGCTGTTTGAGGTACAAGCTTGGCTATTTGATTCACCAGGAGGTTCTTTTATGCTCAGATTGGCTGGAGGGGATTTTACTGTTCGTGAGTTAAAACTCCAACTGATATCTAACCTCAGCCACATAACTCAAAATAACAAAACAATCAAAATAATTAGTCTATCCTGACATGCTGCCTATTACTAGATCCTTCTTTTCCTTATCACACTTCTTTTCTTATCCTTTCTTTCAACGTCATATGATTCCTCTTCCTTTCACATTTCTCTTTAGCTGACTCGATTTTGAAAAGTTACTCAACTCTTCTTGAAGACATGTGCGGAGCGTGTGTGTGCCAGAGAGTGTGTGTGTCTGTGTGTTTGTGTGTTTTCTAGGTAGAAAATAGTGATACAAAGAGGCAGAATTTCATGCCTTTGTGTCTGGTAGTGGGAACTGAAAACACAGATGTATTAGGATCATTTGGAAGTGTATAAAATGATTTCAAGTTAGCCACGAAAAAGGGAAAACACGTTCATAAATAAATTCACTGCTGTTTTGTTAAATGAATGACTGATACATAAATATACTGCTTCTCATTTTGATTTACCTAAAAATGTGTAACTGTTCATTACAGGCTACTCTGTTCCTAGAAAAGGATTTTCATGAGGATCCCCTCTAGGGAATATTCTATTTTTTTTTTTTTTTTTTTTAATTTCTGATTTCATTCAGGCATCGTTACATGAGAAAGAGTCAGAAGACCTAATCTGATGTCTGGCTCAACCATGAATTCACCTCATGACACTGGTAAATGTATTCAATCCCTATCAATCCTACTCTCTTACTAGATGCTGTGGGTGACATCCTTCCATAAGCAGATCAGGAAACTGTGTTTACTGTGCACATTTGTTTTAGGGAAAGCCTTTGAGATCAATGTCTGTGGAAAGCAGGGGAAGGAAGCAGGAGTGCAGAGAGGTAGATGTTGAGCTGGGATGCAGGCCTCACCATCTCAGCCAACCCTGTGGGAGCTCTGGAGCTAACATGGTCTGCAGAGCTGTCTGGCTCTGGGCCAGAACTGGTTGTGGGCTGCACCAGAAAGGGCCTTGCCCTCGCTCAGGGTGTTCTCTGCTGTTGAGACAAAACCTGAAGGGACTGAGATCTAAAAGGTATCTGCCAACAGCAGGCCCTAGGAGCCAAAGCAAGAAGTTCTCATTGTGTCCCCAACACTACATGAATAAATAGTGACCATGATCTTCCCACCTCAGTCGATTACCATGGGAACATGATCACATTTTGAAAACAGTCTGAAAAATAGAAAGTGCTGATAACTATATGTTATAGATCTCTATCAGTGTCTGTACATTATGCCTAAGTCTTCATGTAGCAGAATCCTCATCTGTAACAATTTTCTTTTTTAAACAGATGTATGCAAAACGAGTAACAAATTGACCACGTTGAAGAATCAGAGTATTTTCTAATGTTTTTAACAAAATAACACTGAATTTTTTTTCAATATTATGATTCCTTCCCAGGGTTTGAAGGTCATCTTCTGACAATGCAGGACAGAACACGAAAGGAAGAAAAGCTGAATAACTGAGCCACAGGTCGGGATGAAGCAGGAACTGGAGGTTGGACCACTTCCTGCTCCCCACACCGTGGAACTCAATTTCATTTTCCTTTACGTGAACCGCCACAGCAGAGAGGCCTGCGAACAGATCTTGGTTTTCTCTATGGAGTGCTGCAAAACTCACAGTAAACACGTCCAATGATGCATTTCAATAGAAATCTCTATCTGTGTTTCATTAATTTTCTGATATATGATAAAGAACTGTAATTTACAACCTCTTACCATCTTTACTCACTCTTATATCTATGGTTACATTGAATTGTTTATTATAATTCTTACTTTGGCTTTCTTGCATCTTTTCTTGATTGTTTTTTCCTGAGCTTTATTTATTTTCTTGGGGTTTTCAGAGAAAAACACCTTTGATATGTTTTTTAAATATTTATTTTGGGGAGACAGTGTGCCAGTGGCGGGAGGGTCAGAGAGAGAGGGGAGACAGAGGATCCAAAGTGGGTCCGTACTGACTGCAGCAGGCCTGATGTGGGGCTTGAACTCATGAACCATGAGATCATGACCTGAGCCGAAGTAGGAGGCTTTACCGACTGAGCCACCCAGGTGCCCCTAATATGTTTTATCTTTTCTACATTTTTTTTTCTTATTTCTGTCTCTTTTATAAATTCCTTCTTGAGTTCTTTTCTGAATTCTTTCTTCCAGATTCCTTATTACTATTTAAAAATCATTATGACCACTTTATAATGATGACAACAATCATTATTTATTAAGATGATCTCTGCATCGTTTAAATACCTCCTAAACACTACATTTACTTCATTCTTTTTTGTTTAATATGAAGTAGTCCAATCATTTCATTTTCCTGTAAGTTGGTCACATCACCTGAACCTTGAAAAATGTAAAGTTCTTGTTACTTATCCTTATTCTCTTAAAACAATTTTTTTATTTATTTTGGGCATAGCTCAAGCAGGGCAGGGGCAGAGCGAGTGGGACAAAAGATCAGAAACAGGCTCTGCACTGACAGGCTGATAGCAGCCAGCCCGGTGTGCAGCTCGAACTCATGAACCACAAGATCATGACCTGAGCCAAAGTCAGATGCTCAACCAAGTGAGCCACCCAGGTGCCCCACTTACCCTTATTCTTTTTTTTTTTTTTTTTTTTAATTTATTTTTGGGACAGAGAGAGACAGAGCATGAACGGGGGAGGGGCAGAGAGAGAGGGAGACACAGAATCGGAAACAGGCTCCAGGCTCCGAGCCGTCAGCCCAGAGCCCGACGCGGGGCTCGAACTCGCGGACCGCGAGATCGTGACCCGGCTGAAGTCGGACGCTCAACCGACTGCGCCACCCAGGCGCCCCCCCTTATTCTTTAATTAATTAATTAATTAATTAATTTTTTTATTGAGAACAAGCACACCCGCATGTGAGTGGGGGGAAGGACGGAGGGAGAGAGGGAGAGAGAATCTTAAGCAGACTCCACATCCAGCGTAATGCTCCAGGTGGGGCTCCACCCCAGAAGCGGGAGATCATGACCTGAGCTGAAATCAAGAGTAGGATGCTTCATCGGCTGCACCACCAGGTGCCCCAACTTACCCTTCTTCTTTTTTTTTTAAATATTTTTTAATGTTTATTTATTTTTGAGACAGAGAAAGACAGAGCGTGAACGAGGGAGGGTCAGAGAGAGGGAGACACAGAATCTGAAGCAGGCTCCAGGCTCCATGCTGTCAGCACAGAGCCCCACACGGGGCTTGAACTCATAGAGTACGAGATCATGACCTGAACCGAAGTTGGATGCTTAACCGACAGAGCCACCCAGGCGCCCTTTACCCGTATTCTTTAAATAGTCTATGAATAAGACTTTTCTTTTCTTTTCAGTTAAAATTTATTTGGAAGAGAGTATATTTTAGTTTCAAAATTGTCTTATAAAACTTGATCCAAGGCAACCTGGATCTGTTGGAGCCCTGACACTTAGTGAGTCATACTAAGTTTAAAGAGGCCACATGGGGTGAAGATCCTTCATCCTAATGTTAAGATGCCATGTCCCGGGCCCTCTTTTGTGCTTCCTGAAGTTCTGTGGTAAGGAGACCTAGGATATGTCTGTTACTTTTTCTCCCTCTTTTTGGATTTTTGCAACTGGAGGGTAAGAGAGCCAGTGCCTTTCTGCCCTGTGTGATACTTCTCTGTTTGCTCTTAGCCCACGTGAATTTGGAGTTTAGGCAACCACTCTGGTTTTGAACTAGACAGCCTGATCCAACTACATGTGGGCATATTGGCAGTGGGGCTGAATACCAATTCCTCTAATCCCTTTGAGCCTCGTGGATATGTTTTGGAGTATTCTTTCCCTTCACTGCAAGGGTGAAGTCCTACCTTCATATATGAGGTCTTCAATATTTCCTGTCATGTTCATGCCAGGCCTTTGGAGGCAGAAAACAATATGGGAAAAATTAGGGTGAGCAGTATTACTAAGAGCAGCTGTTGGGTCTGAGACAAGTCCAGGCCTCAAGCTAAAACATTAGGGAACGAATC
Source organism: Panthera uncia (assembly GCF_023721935.1). Taxonomy (NCBI): domain Eukaryota; kingdom Metazoa; phylum Chordata; class Mammalia; order Carnivora; family Felidae; genus Panthera; species Panthera uncia. The sequence continues at coordinate 35,613,448 of NC_064811.1, forward strand.
TTGCTTTGGAATGTGTTGAGGTAGGTCTAGAGCATGTAGGGGTGAGGGGTGTCCTTAGTAATCTGAGACTTTAAAGACTGCTTCTCTTCCTATGGGTAGAGTACCACACGAAAGAACCATTAAATTATTTGTTGGGCCAAAGAAATCTTTATTATTATTATTTTTTAATGCTTTATTGTTGAGAGAGAGAGAGACAGAGAGACAGAGAGAGTGAGCAGGGGGGTGGGTAGAGAAAGGGAGACACAAAATCCAAAGCAGTTTCCCAAGCTCTGAGCTGTCAGCACAAAGCCCGATGTGGGGCTTGAACTCACGAACTGTGAGATCATGACCTGAGCTGAAGTCAGATGCTTAACCGACTAAGCCACCCAGGCACCCCAGGACCAAAGAAGTCTTAAAACAAAACAGGCAGAACTTCAGTATATGGGTTGCATAGGCATTATTAAGTGAAATACCTTTTTATATCTTTAGTAGCGTAAGTATCTATTCCTCTCCCTGCTTCCCTTATCATCTGGTATATTTCTCCAAGGAAAACAAATTCTACCATGAAAAGAAAAATTTGGGGAAATAAAGAGTTTTTTGTTTGTTTGTTTTTCTTTTAATAGAATAGTGAAACTAGTAATAAGTAGTGAAAGTAGTAATCTTGTCTGATACTCTGTAATGATTCTCATTCTCTGTGTATCTTATTTTCTGGAATTGTATATATTTTTGGAGTTATCGGATACCAGAGAATTTGTTTTTAATTTTTTTCTAATTCGTAGGACATCTATGTTTCAATTTATTGGTAGTTGAGAAGGCCTCTTTAAGAATTAAGATGGGGTGCCTGGGTGACTCAGTCAGTTAAGCTTCTGCTTCTTGATCTCAGCTCAGGTCTTGATCTCAGGGTTGTGAGTGTAAGCCCTGTGTTGGTCTACACACTGGGCGTGGAACCTACTTAAAAAAAAAAAAAAAAAGAATTAGGATGGATTTTCATTAAAATATTAGAGACTCATTTATTTATTTTTTAATTTTTTTTTTAACATTTATTTATTTTTGAGACAGAGAGAGACAGAGCATGAACGGGGGAGGGGCAGAGAGAGAGGGAGACACAGAATCGGAAGCAGGCTCCAGGCTCTGAGCCATCAGCCCAGAGCCGGATGTGGGGCTCGAACTCACGGACAGCGAGATCGTGACCTGAACTGAAGTCAGACGCTCAACCGACTGAGCCACCCAGGTGCCCCATTAGAGACTCCTTTAAAGAAGATATTTGAGATTGTCCCATTTCCCCAGGTGAGAAGTTTTACCAAGTAAAATCAGAGGTGTCATTTTAAAAAGATCTTGCCTATTAGATAACAAATGGATAACCATTTTAACCTAAAGATTTTTTTTTTAAACAGAGTCTTCTCAAGGTTGCTTTTGAAATGTATTAACATAAAGAGAAAAAAGAACATGCAGGGGAGCCTGGGTGGCTCAGTCGGTTAAGCGTCTGACTTCAGCTCAGGTCATGATGTCACAGTTCGTGGGTTCGAGCCCCGCATCCGGGTCTGTGCTGACAGCTTAGAGCCTGTGGAGCCTGCTTCGAATTCTGTGCTTCCCTCTCTCTCTGTTCCTCCCCTGCTCATGCTCTGTCTCTCTCTCCTTCAAAAATAAATACAAACATTAATAAAATAATTCAAAAAAAGAACATGCAAATTTGCTCTTAAAGAATATGTATATAAGAATACATACATCTATATGCATATATATACATACTTATGTATACTAAGTAACTAAAAGCATAGATTTTGAAATTAAGGATATGATTATTTCTGAGTCTCTGTGCTTTAAAAATCACTAACAGAAGCTCCATAGTCACTTTTCTTTGCCATTGGGCATTTGAGTGCTTAACATTAATCAGACTGAATGTTATAACTGACTGGCTTTAGGAGCCTAAATAAATGAAGCTAAAATAAATGTTGTTTAATCTAATAGCCTCAAATTGATGGCATACCCACAAATCATGTGATACCTTTCAAAATGGCATTAAATTATTACTTTTGTAGGATCAGTTTTTCTTCCTTCATGCAAGCCCATGGAGACAGATCTTTGAAGATGAGATCTGGCAGTCTTTTAAAAATGTTTGTCTAGTAATAAAGTAGGTCTAAGTACCAGGAAATGAACTCAGCAATAATTTCTGCTCTGATACTGAAAAATGTATCATTTAGGATTAATATTTTTCTACTAATTAGAAGAAATGAAAAAGAGAGTTAACAGATTTTTAGTGACTTTCACATATCAGGAATCCATTGAAGATTTATTGAGTAAATAAAGGTGACAGTTTGGCTGATTCTCAAGCTTCTTTTCCCTTCACCTGGGTGGCTTGTCGGTTAAGCATCCGACTTCAGCTCAGGTCATGATCTCATGGTCCGTGAGTTCGAGCCCCGCGTCGGGCTCTGTACTGACAGCTCAGAGCCTGGAGCCTGTTTCAGATTCTGTGTCTCCCTCTCTCTCTGACCCTCCCCTGTTCATGCTCTGTCTCTCTCTGTCTCAAAAATAAATAAACGTTAAAAAATATTAAAAAAAAAAAAACAACTTCTTTTCCCTTAAGGAAAAGTCACCCATAATGGATGGCATTTATATGCATGACAGTGTTCTGGAAGCATTCATATTTTGATGAAACCAAAAAAAAATTTTTTTAAGGAAGTAAAGCTTCTCAATAATTTATATGCAGCACAACCATTAGGTCCCAGAAAGAGTTCCTCTCTGTGGACTGAGGCTGGAAAAAAAAAAAAAAAAAGCAGATTACAGTCTGCTTAATTCCAAGGACACTGCTCATTACTTCATGTTCTTTTTACCCACACAGGAAAAAAGATACAATAAAGCAAATGATAGATAGTCATTGCAAGGATAAGAATGGGATTCTTTTAAGTCATTCAAAATTCACTAATTATCATGAAAGTGTCTATTTTTTGATGCATAACAAACTAGTTTTAACCAATCCTATTATCCCGGTAGGTTGCAAGGATACTGTGGAGAGAGACTAATTGCTTTAATCTTGAAACGTAAGAGAGAGATAAGTCGGCTGTTTTGAATAGTTTGATAAATTTGAAAGGCACCAACCATCCAAGGATGTTATTAAGAGCATTGTCTTTATCTTTATTTTATGAATAGTCAAAAATTAAGATACGTATGAAAATAGAAATAATTTATAAAATCCAATTTACATAAAAGATAATAGTAGATCATCCTCTTAAAATACCATACGTAAAAGTGCTTTCTTTCTCTTCTCTTTTTTACAAAACACCTTTTGTTATTGCTCATTTGTGTCTTTTTTTTTTTTTTTTCAGTTAATAAAATTTAGGAGGGATAGTTTTTGAGATTTCCTTTTAGAAAAGAGACATCAAAGTGGTATTTATTTATACAAGCTCATGGAATGTTGTGTCATTAAATGATCCAAACTGTTGACAAGTTTTGGGTAGAAACAAAAAGAAATGAACAACCTGAGAGTGTCTTATATCTATTAATGACTAAAGTCTAGCATTGGCACATATCCAAAAATTTTACCCTGCAGCTTTTTTTTTTTTTTAAAGAATATAAGAAAAAACGGTGGCTTTTTTGTAACTACACAAAATTCTGTTAATCTGCCTTTATATGTCTCTAGTACCTCTCCATTTTAATGGTAATTGGATAAAGGAATTTGTCACTGAAGGTGAGGGGTAGGTGAATGGTTATAAATCATCACTGAAAGAAACCTCATCTAAAATCAACAAGGATTTGAAATTGTCATTCTGTTCACTAGGAGGAAGAAGCTGAGAGGGGGAACCAGGAATTGGGAGCAGTTTTAAGAGAGGGCTGGAGAATCAGAATAGAAGATGTTGTCGGACTTCGTTCTTGTGTTATGCAGAGTTTAAATTCTTTATTTCGGTATAATCAAATGGGATAGCTAATTGCTTATATTTATACACCTTGATCAGTGTAGATGTGTAGCTGGTCTCTGGGAAGACTAAGAAAAAATAAATTAAATGTTATCACGATGCCTGTGTTTCTGCTTCTCTCTCTGTTGGCTTTATTTCCTACTAACATAAATGGGCAGTCTCACAGCAGTGACTGACACAACACATTGCTCTTTCCTCAAATACTTCTAGCCTATCAATCAGATGAAAAGAGAAGTTGATCAGCCCTTTATGGGCTTTGAGCGTTACGTGGATCAGTCCCTAAGTCATATTACACATTATAATGGGCCTACTTTGGGACGTTTACCATTTGTGGGGCCAGGAGAGTAGGACCTTTTATCGGAAGAATGAGGGTTAGCACAGACCTGTCGATACCAAGATATGAATCTAACAGGACGTTTTCTTTGTAGCAGAGCCAGGTTAAAGATAACATGATGTTTCCCTGTCAGAAACACGGAACACCTGAGTCATGTGAAGTAAATAATTTATATTCGTCATTATTTAAAAATAATTTGCTTAATGTATTTCTAAAAACTGTCTGAAAACTAGTTTGATTTTGAAGGTGGCAAGCACTGAGCCAAGTATTTTTGAATAATAATGGCACTAGCATTGTAAGGTAAATGAAATAATAATATTTGTCAAATATACACATAGATGTATAACCATTTAAGAGGTTACTCATGAGATTTTTAAAATCTAGTCAGAAAACTTGACATTCACTAAGACTAAAATTTAGAAAAACGACTTCAAAATATAGATTTTGTTCAAGTAAACTTACTTGCATATTGATTGTGCCATTAACAAAATTTTTAAATTTTATTTATTTAGCTAACTTATTTCTTTGGGGTTTTCCAGAAGCAGTTAGCCCTCAGTGTGTCTTCTCAGGCGTACTAAGGTATGCACCGACCTTTCTAGCTAAGAGAAAGACATACAGATCTTCCTTAGCTTATGATAGGGTTGCCTCCCATAACCTAATAATCAAACATCACAGCTTAGCCTCACCTTAAATGTGCTCAGAATACTTACATTAGCCTACAGTTGGGCAAAATCATCTGGCACAAAATCTATTTTATAATACAGTGTTGAGGGGCACTTGGACAGCTTGGTCAGTTAAGTGTCCAACTCTTGAACTCAGCTTAGGTCTTGATCTCAGGGTTGTGAGTTCAAGCCCCACACTGGGGCTTAACTTAAAAAAAAGAATTATTATATAGTGTTGAATATCTCACGGAATTGATTGAATACTGTAAGGAAGGTGGAAAAAAAACAGGTTATATGGGTATCTGTTGTTTACCCTCATGATCATCGGATGAATGGGACCTGTCACTCATTGCTGCTGCCCAGTTTGTCCATCGATACCCTAGGAAAAGATGGAAATTCAAAATTCAAAGTATGGTGTTTTTTTTCTGTTTTTTTCTTTTTTAATTTATTAACGTTTATTTATTATTGAGAGACAGAGAGACACAGAGCCTGAGCAGGGGAGGGGCAGAGAGAGGGGGAGACACAGAATCCGAAGCAGGCTCCAGGCTCTGAGCTGTCAGCACAGAGCCCAATGCAGGGCTCAAAGCCACAAACCGCGAGATCATGACCTGAGCTGAAGTCGGTGGCTTAACCGACTGAGTCACTCAGGCGCCCTCAGAGTATGGTTTTTATTGAGTGTGCATCATTTTCGCACTATTATAAAGTCAAAAACTCTTTTAAGTTGAATCATCAGAAGTTGGGGACATTCAGCATGTGAAAAGTCTTTGCTAAATGTGTTAACAACAACAAAAAACAGACAGGAAAAGTCTTCTTTCTTTGGCTTAGTGAAGGATACTGGATGCAAATCAAAAATATAACCAACTGACTAAATAAATAAGGTATTCTAGAAATGAAAATACAATATCTGAAAAATTTAAAAAATCATGATATAAATCAATATTTTTTAGATGAGAAGACATGCTATAAATTTGCTCCAATAAATTAAGCTGAGGAAAATAATGTTGCATCATGTTTTTGTCAAACGACTTTAAGTATTATAGAATAGATATAATATTTTGGGAGAATACTTATTTGGCATATATGATGATATACTTAATTGTTAACATTTAAAGGGGCTGGATGTCATGTATATAGATTGTCAAAGATTGATGAAAAGCTATTTACGGAATACCTTGGAAACACAAGTGGTATAATGGAGCACGTGGTGGAACTTCCTTTCCTGCGGAATTTACATTTTAGTATACTGGACTTCAAACTAATTTCAGGACATGTAACAAAGTGTTATGTCAGAAATTTTGGCTTTGAAAAATCTTTTCAACAAAGATGTTATTCAAAAAGCGCTGGTTTTTCATGCTCTATTGAAACATTAACCTATTACTTAACAGTTGTTCAACCTTCCACAAGCCGTGCTAACTCTCTATTCACTTTTAAAGTCAAGTGTTTGGACCAAAGACTCTTTGTAACATTAAATATTCTGAGTCTATGGTTCCCGGTCTTAATCTTACGGTCATGTTCACTGAATTTGAATGCATGATATTTTTAAGCATTGGCTGAAACACACTTTGGGAAAAAAGAATTTACATATTTTAGATTAGCAATTCAAGGTATTTTATTATCCCCCCAATTAAATTCCACTGGCTCAGGGGAATATTATTGAGACAGATTCGACCTTTTCTTTTGGGGTTGAATTCTGAAGAGTAATACCATTTTCAGTGAAAGTGTAAAATATCTTAGAGTGCATAATAATTTTTTCTTCCATCATATCACTATTTATTTATAACATATTCTGTTTGCTTCTAAAAATCCTATATTGGGGAGCCTGGGTGGCTCAGTCGGTTAAGCATCCGACTTCGGCTCAGGTCATGATCTTGCGGTCCTTGAGTTCGAGCCCCGCGTCGGGCTCTGTGCTGACTGCTCAGAGCCTGGAGCCTGTTTCAGATTCTGTGTCTCCCTCTTTCTCTGACCCTCCCCTGTTCATGCTCTCTCTCTGTCTCAAAAATAAATAAATGGTAAAAAATAATTAAAAATCCTATATTGATAAGCCTGAATGTCTGAACAAATTCATAACAGTAATGTCTAATTAGTAATACCTCCATTATTTACTAGGTGAAATAATTCCATGTGATCAATGACAGAGATTTTATTTGGATGTGTTCGTGCATTCGTACATCAAATATACATTGAGCCCTTACTGTATACTGAGCATTTGTTCTAATCATAGCAGTGCTCAATGCTACAAAGGAAAAGTGAAGGAAGTATGAGTCCTAGTGGCTGGTTTTGTAGAGAAGGGATGGGTTCTTGTTTAAATACAGTGTTCAGGAAAGGGTTTTGTGAGGAGGTGGTTTCAGAGCAAAGATCTAAATGAAATAAGGGTGAGGAAGAGCTCTGTAAATTTCAGACAAAGAGAGATCCAGGCAGAGGGAAGATTAAATTCAAAAGTCTTGCATCAGATTACAATGAGCATATTTGAAAAAAGAAAAGAGATAACTATGATAAGATCACAAAGAAAGAGAGGTCTTGTTTGTAACTTCACCATATCATATTTATTATATCTTAGTGCCTATAACAAATTCCAAATAAACATCCTGTAACTTTCACTTCATTTTATTTTTTTTAATGTTTATTTATTTATTTTGAGAGAGACCATGTGGAGGAAGAGGAGAGAAAGAGGGAGAGAGAGAATCCCAAGCAGGCTCCACACTGTCAACACAGAGACTGACACTGTCTCGATCTCACAAACTGTGAGATCGTGACCTGAGCCGAAATCAACAGTTGGATGCTCAACCGATTGAACTACCCAGGCGCCCTGTGTAACCTTCATTTTAAAAGGATGGCTGGCTACTAGCCCTTTGTCCGATATGTCATTTGCAAATATCTTTTCCCACTCCATGGTTGCCTTTTAGTTTTGTTGATTGTTTCCTTTGCAGTGCAGAAGCTTTTTATCTTCATGAGGTCCGATAGTTCATTTTTGCTTTTAATTCCCTTGCCTTTGGGGATGTGTCAAGTAAGAAATTGCTGCGGCTGAGGTCAGAGAGGTTTTTTCCTGCTTTCTCCCCTAGGGTTTTGATGGTTTCCTGCCGCACATTCAGATCCTTTATCCATTTTGAGTTTATTTTTGTGAATGGTGTAAGAAAGTGGTCTAGTTTCATCCTTCTGCATGTTGCTGTCCAGTCCTCCCACCACCATTTGTTAAAGAGACTGTCTTTTTCCACTGGATATTCTTTCCTGCTTTGTCAAAGATTAGTTGGCCATACTTTTGTGGGTCTAATTCTGGGGTTTCTATTCTATTCCATTGGTTTATGTATCTGTTTTTGTGCCAATACCGTACTATCTTGATGATTACAGCTTTGTAGTAGAGGCTAAAGTCTGGGATTGTGATGCCTCCTGCTTTGGTCTTCTTCTTCAAAATTACTTTGGCTCTTCGGGGTCTTTTGTAGTTCCATACAAAGAAACTTAACAGAAGTCCATGGGGGAGGGGAGGAAAAAACAAAGAGGTTAGAGAGGGAGGGAGCCAAAACATAAGAGACTCTTAAAAACTGAGAACAAACTGAGGGTTGATGGGGGGTGGGAGGGAGGGGAGGGTGGGTGATGGGTATTGAGGAGGGCACCTTTTGGGATGAGCACTGGGTGTTGTATGGAAACCAATTTGACAATAAATTTCATATTTAAAAAATAAAAAATAAATATAAATACATAAATAAATAAATAAATAAATAAATAAATGGATGACTGGCTACTGGATGGACACTATGGAAGTAAGAATAGACATTGGTAGACCAGGTAAGAGGAAATGAAACTCAGGGAAAACAAGACCAATATCTTAGACTAAGAGATTAGTGACTAAGGAGCCATTTTTTTCTTAAACTTCCACTAACAGTATAATGTGTGAAATCACCAGTGGCTTTTACTTCTGGCTTGTGGCCTGGTTAAAGGTGGTGTTGCCTTAATCAAGAAATTCATGGTTTTCCTGCAACTATTTGTAATCTTTTCTAGGTTAGATATAGATTGCAGGAGTTCGTGTCTTAAAAGAAGTGATTTTCAGCCTTGTGGTGATAACAATATCCATAGCCTAGATTCAGCTTTTAAACAAGCTTATAAAGTTCTTGTCTAATTTAAGCTAGTCTATTTCAGGATGTGTAGAGAGAACTGGGAATTCATAATATTTTGTAGGCAGTAAATTCAGTTGCTTGCCAAGCAGGGTAGAAGCTAAGGTTAAATGAGATAATGCACTAGAGAGAACTTTAATTTCTTTAGAGGAAAGTTGTTCTGTACATTATTGTATTTCTGTTGTTCTACATTTTATGTGGTTTATGCATATAACCACACCATTTAACATGGTTTTATAAGTATTTCTTTTTTTTTTTTTTTAATTTTTTTTTTCAACGTTTTTTATTTATTTTTGGGACAGAGAGAGACAGAGCATGAACGGGGGAGGGGCAGAGAGAGAGGGAGACACAGAATCGGAAACAGGCTCCAGGCTCCGAGCCATCAGCCCAGAGCCCGACGCGGGTCTCGAACTCACGGACCACGAGATCGTGACCTGGTTGAAGTCGGACGCTTAACCGACTGCGCCACCCAGGCGCCCTTAAGTATTTCTTTTTTAATGCAAGTAGAGTTATTTCCTCGTTGCCAGATAGGGTGAGATTGGCTCTTGCCCAATATTTTAATTTTGGTGTATGTTGTTATTTTCTAGATAGGTGGAAAATTTGCCCACAGAAGGCATTTGAATACACATGATTTTCTTCTCTTAAGAAAACTCAATACATATGTAGTAAATTAAGAATTGATTATTCACTTTACAAGGGAATTCACAAAAGGAGTTTACTCATCTTGTAAGATCCTTAATGCATTTATAAAATGATCCAGTTATGAAAATATTCCATTGAAAAACAGATTTACAGAATTTTCAAAGATAGGAATTGTATTCATGAGTTACCCCGGCACCTTCAATACAGTCTTCTTTTTAGAACTTCTTTAACCTCTGCTTTTTGTCCTTACTTCCCCCCAAAAGCATCATAGAACACACCTCAGGGATAGAAATATGGCAAGACAAAGAAACATTTTATACTCTGTTATGTGAGTGAGCTAACACGATACGCTCTGTCAGCTGCCATTCTGCATAAGTGTCAGAGATTCCCCCAGGTTCATCTGCAATGCTTGATTTCTCACTGATTACCTCTGAAAAGCCAGCTTCCTCTAATTCAACTTAAATATCTCAAAACACAATTTAATGATTCTATTTTAAGACTACTTTAAAATCCAACTGCATTCCTATGCCAAATAATTTTTGGCCAAGAATCCATTCATTTATTTTTTAATTCATCCATCAAAAGTATGAGAGACACCTATACTAGACCTGCAAAGTCCCCTGTACTTTGAATCTCATATTTCAGTGATGGGTGTATATATATAGTATATTTTATCTATCTATTTATACACACGGACACTCATGTGTATGTTCATGTATACATAAATGTATACACATGCACATAAAAAATGCTAAGATGTGAACATAGTACTCTATTATGTGTATATATACTGAGGAAACTGAGACAGAAGTAGGCTTCCTTAACTTAGCATTTTATACAGGGGGTACTTATCAGAGTTTACCAAAGTTGAGTAACAGAGTCCTGGATCTAAAAGAACACCGTAGGATGATACGGACAATAGTAGCTTGTATTCTCTGACTAGAAACTTTTGAGACAAGAGAAAAAAAAGTACCCTTTTCTGAATGCACTTGTAGCAGATGCAAATTCTGTAATTAGAATATATATATATATGCGCGCACACACACACATATATATATATACACATACATATATATAATTTTAAATCGTACATAGAACAAATAGTAAATAATATATCATGAAATCACCAGTTGCTCACTTCCAGAAGCAGTTGAGAATCCTTAACAAGTGTGGCCAAAAAAAAAAATGCCCTCATGTAAAATATATTTTCATTTGTAGTACCAACATGCTTTTGTTTGTGGATATCAAAATGCACGTATTGATACTGGCTTCTGTTTCTGGAGCTAGCTTCCAGCTTCTCTTTCTTTTCATTTGATAAATCACAGAACACCTTCCCCCTTGTTTACACATATAATCGTCATGGAATCACTTTTGGGGAAGGATACATGTTCCTCCAGTAAGTGATGCTTGATTTTGCTAGCTGTTTTGCATGGTTCATATAAATGGCAACTAGCTGCTGCCATAGCTTCTGCCTCTCCAGCCTGAGTATTTTGTGCCCAGTTCGGAGGGACCAGTGGCCTTTCACTCACTATCAGCATGCTCTGAAGTCCCCTCTGATGAAGGAATCGCTTTCTGCTTAGAGCCCGAGGTGACACTTGGCTCTGCTCATCGTGTAAGCTCTGCTACTTTCTTTACACTGACGTTAAAAGCTCTGCTCTAGCAAGAGTTCATGGATATAACTTTTCAGCCCTTTTGTGCTAAAATCATGTTATCCTTCCAAACACAGTGGAAGAAATTATTAAACTTGTGCTGAATGTCAGGAAAGTCTTCAGAGAGGAGACATGAGTTAGTGCTTCAAGGCAGAGGAGACATTTTCCAGCAAAGGGGGGGGGGGCGCAGAAGACTGTGTGATCACTCTATAGACACAACACACAATCAAGGCTAATTCAACGAAGAACTGGACTGTTTCTTATCTAATCGTGCATGACATTTCTTTCCCTTTATCCCACAGGACTTACAGGGAAATCTCCAATACAGGAAAATAGAAGAACAAGTTCTCTCTGGCTTGTGGATCTTTACATACTACTTCCTCTGCTTGGAATAGTTTACTCCTTTCCCTACAGAATATTCCTGCCCATCCCTCACATTCACATCCTTCAGTTCTCAGTTTGGCCATCATTTCCCATAATCAACCATCAGTGGCTCAAATTCCCCCCATCTGCTTCCAGGCATGTCATATGTGCTCCTGTGGCATCCTGGACTTTTGTTCAATAGCACTGACCTCACCACGTGGCCTTAGCCTTTTACTGGCTTGTCATCACCACCACAGCAGGAAGGAAGGGACAGTGTTTATTTTTATTGTTGTACGAGCAAATACCCAACTCCAGCTTGACCTACAGTAGTATTTCCGAAACCTTCTAGAATGGTTCAGCATCCGCATTAACTACTCCATGTTGTCATGTTATAAACGTCACCCAAAAATACTCTATACAAAAATGTATCTATGTAGGAAAAATAAGACATACTTTCAGGTTACTCATATTAATTTCATTTGCAATGCAACCCACTTCTTTGTCAGGACTGATGTCACCAGAATTGATACTACTGAACCAGACCAAGTTTGGGGTGTTTGGTCTTACTATAACTCACATGGTAGCTAGAGGTTCCCTCCACCTCTAGAAGGTTATGGAATGAATGAAATTCTTGCTTGACTACATTCTGGTTCTGGAAACTCTCTGTCTTTGTGCTATCACAAAGATTAATATTCCAGCTAATCTAGATGCAAACTTCAAGCTTTCCCTATTATCTCTCGCAAAGAGAGGCAAGTAGGTACCTTCAGAACAAGGATGCATTCTATATTGGGAATGTCAAAGCCACCAACTAAAAAGAGTTGACTCTCTTTCCCCAAATGAACACCTTATTGAGGTAAGTGAAGAAATAGAAAATACAAAATGAAAAACTGAGGCACGAGCAGTCATTTTTCCTGCACTGAAATGTTAATGTGAAGATTTGACCCATCAGTCTGATTATTCAGGTTGGACCAGATGCGTGTTCGGGAGGCTCCTGCATTACTGCATTCAGCTTGTAAATAATGCAATATCACTAATGAGAAATGGTTGGTCAGCAATTATATGTGACGATAGAAACTAAGCACGCAAATGACTAAAGCTGGTGTAATTACTGTGGTGTTGGGGGAAAAAATTTCAGTTGTACTCCAGCAGTTTTTAGGTTGGGTGCTACGGTAAGTGTATTGATTTAGGAAAATACTATGTCACTTCTCGAATGTGATAATGTATTTGGCAAAACATTGGAGTCCAATTCCTGAGCTTGATTGGATTGTCTAGGAAGCAGAAGCTGAGAAGAAGTTAGCAATGCCGATTTACAGGAGAGCTCCATCTGTGAAGGGAAAGTGAAGGGAAGGAGATGGAGTATGAATGGGCAGAGGAGTCATCACGCCAAGGTGCAGAGACCTGCCGGTAGTACTATGGCATGAGAAAGCTCTAGAGGGAAGACTGCCCACATGTGTGGACACCACCAGGCTTGTAAACCACTACTGTGATCAATTAGTGTCTGGGGATTGCCCAAGAATAGCATGACCTTGAAGGCTGAGGTAGACTCCAAAGAACTGACAACTGGAGGTTTCCAGATGACCCATATGCTTCCTGGCTGGGAAATAAGTCTTTGTTTTTCGAGGGGACTCTGAGCATTTCATAGCTACATGTGCCATAATTCCGAACGTGATTTTTTTTTTTTTTTTGGATTTGTATTTCTCTAGCTACTTTATTTTAGAATGTGGTAAATACATAAAAAATTTTTGATAAATATTAATCTTGAAGCTTTAACCAACTGAGCCACCCAGGTGCTCTATTAATCTTGAAGCTTTAAAACAAAGACACCAAGAAGTTTTCTAATACAATCTTCTTCTAAAATACAGGCTAGAAAACTTTGCTAGTTTGACAAACATAGAAGACAATAAATTATTTAATGACACTGATTTCAGATGGCAACTTTTTAGAATCTAATATACTCAATTTATCTAGATAATTAATTTTTATGAGATTCACAAATTACAAATTCTATTTATTTAATTTTTATATCCCATATAACATTCTGGCAACATCTGATCAATCGCATTTGTATGCTTCAAATGCAGCAGCAATTTATATCTGAATAATTTATTAAAATGTATCTCTTAATTTTATAGTTAGATGACATGAAATGTGTGTAGAAAGATGCACAAATGAATGAATAGCTGTGGCAAAGAGATTTTTTTGAGGCAAATATTTAAAACTAAATGAAATTTGGATTACATATGCATTCAATAGCACTGAGTCATGAAACATTTAAAAAAAAGAATGACTTGTTTATTCCATTTGCTAGAGAGTTTTGTGGTTTTGAATATTTCTAAGCAATACTAAATGCATTAGACATCCAGGCAGTAAAAAATAAAACCTCAATATTTTCTTGATGAAAAATCTCCATAAGTCCCAGAGTTTGCCATTGCCTTACTCCACATCTCTGATTTTGGAAAATTCTTGATTTTAAATTCTCTTTCTTCCTATGTACTACATTTTTTGCTATTGTTTTATGTTGAACTGGTAAAAAATATTCATAGCAAAACGCTATTTCCTTTAAGATTTTTTCAGGTTTTTGGAAAAGTTTATTTATTTATTTTGAGAGAGAGAGAGAGAGAGAGAGAGAGAGAGAGAGGCTACACGTGTGAACTGGAGAGAGGCAGAGAAAGAGGGAGAGAGAGAATCCAAAGCAAGCTCCGTGCTGTCTGCACAGAGCACAACGTGGGGCTCGATCTCACAAACCATGAGATCATGACCTGAGCCGAGATCAAGACTTGGATGCTCAGCTGCCTGAGCCACCTAGGCGCCCCAAGATGTTTTCAGTAAACAGAGGCATATATTAGGGGCGCCTGAGTGGCTCAGTCTGTTAGGTGTCGGACTGCGGCTCAGGTCATTATCTCATGGTTCATGAGTTCAAGCCCTGTGTAGGGCTCTGTGCTGATAGCTTGGAGCCTGGATCCTGCTTCAGATTCTACGTGTCTCTCTCTCTGCCCCTCCCCAACTCACACTATGTCTCTCTCACTCTGTCTCTCTGAAGAATAAATAAACATTAAAAAATTTTTAAAAATAAACAGGCATACTTCAGAAAAAAAAATCTAAGACATCACTAAATATTTCTATTCATTTTTCACTAGATGCATTGAAACCATGATAAACAATAGTTCATATTGATGTATACTGTACCAGACATTGTAACTCATCAGTTATCACAAGTTTTCTTATTTAATCATTCCCACAACACTATCATATAAATGCTATTATTTCCATTTGACCTTTGAAGGAACTCTGGCACAGAGAAGTAGGTGTTGTGCACCAGTTTATTAAGTAAGTGAGTGATAGGGTTAATGCATGAAACAAAATTTGTCTAACCCGAAATTTGTCTAACAGCCTGAGCCCTCTCAGCGACATTACCTAAATATAATTGCAAACAAATAAATTAGTTTTTCCTGCATTTAGTTACATGTACATGAAATCACATGTGTTAACTGATAATGAAGGGAGAAGCAAACAGGTAGCAGCTCCGATTTTTAAAAGACAGGAGTTAAATCACCAAGGAATATAAAAATAATTGTCTGATATCTAGGAACAGGAAAAATGATACCAACTTCATAAGTGTTTTGGTGAGAATTATATGAGAGTAACTGAGATCAATTAAGAGGAAGTGCTCATCAATATTCTTGATGCAGTGTATAATCACTCAAATATTAGTTTCTTCCTATTGATGCCTTCTCAGTGTAGGCAAAGCAAAAAATGACTTTTAATAGTAGCTTAACAGACACCAAAATAGATTTTAGAAAAAAAAAGGGGGGGGGCAGTTTACAGGATAGGCAAGTCTTTCTCTGCTACCTTAAAGTTAGAAATTAGAAAAAGCAAACACTGAACCCCAGCATTATTCTGAAAAGGACTACCTTCGTGGAACAGGACAAAGCCTGTGGAGCCAGCCAAAAAATTGATTTTAATGGGAGCTTTAATTTGTTCTTTGAGATAAAATTTTAGCTCAAAATTAAATTGCAAAATTTGAAATCTGATGTTGTGAATAAAGTTAAATTTTCCTCACAACACTGAAAATTTTGAAACGATTCTGAAATACTTTCTTTGTAATGAACCCAAAGTGGGTTCTCAAACAAATCTGGTCTTTCTGAAATACTGGAATATTGGCAAATTTGAATAAAACTTCTGGTAGAAAATCAGGCCATAAATTCCATCCTATGCAAAGAGAAAATAGGGGGAAAAATCTTACAAAGAGAAACCAAATATCACCAATATTTGCAAAAGAAATAGCTGTCAACTTATAAATTGTGAACCTCAGATGATAAAGCACTAGAACTTAGAAACTGTCCCAGTGTTAAGAGTTCCGACTGGAGACAGGCACATTTGGATTTGATTTGTGTCTCCTTGCACTATTCGTTGTCCCAAAAGAATCACTTCAACCTCAGTTTGCTCTTCCCTCAAATGGGGATAATACTATTACTGGGTTTTGTTTTTTGTTTTTTGTTTTTTGTTTTTTTTTTGGTAAGAATTGAAAGAATTCAAGAAGGAAATCATATGACATGGTATATGACAAATAAAAGAGGTTTAGTAAATGTAAATTCATGTATTCACAGGTAGATATGTGATCAGTAGTCCAAAATTAATTACTATTTAAAAAATTTTTTTTAATGTTTATTTATTTTTGAGAGAGAGGGAGACAGAGCGTGAGCAGGAGAGAAGCAGAGAGAAAAGGAGACACAGAATCCGAAGCAGGCTTCAGGCTCTGAACTGTTAGCACAGAGCCCGATGCAGGGCTGGAACTCACAGACTGCAAGATCATGACCTGAACCAAAGTCGGAAGTTCAACCTACTGAGCCGCCCAGGCACCCCTAATTATTTTCTTATATACCATTATTATCCTACCAGAAAATGTAGTAGAAAATTGTGATGTGTTTGCACATCAAGAAAAGTTTGAAACACATTCCAATATAACCATGCGACTTTTGAATACTTTGTAAAAGAAAATCTGAATAAACATGAATAAAAGAGATAATATACCATGTTCATCACATAATACTTCTCAGCAACATAGTCTAAAAATTCTTTGGGGGTGCCTGGATGGCTCAGTCAGTTGAGCATCTGACCCTTGATTTCAGCTCAGGTCATGATCCCAGAGTTGTGAGATGTCAGGCTCCACGCTGAGTGTAGAGCCTGCCTGGGATTCTCTCTCTCTTTCTCTCCCTCTGCCCCTCCCCTACTTGAGCATGCATGTGCTAACTCTCTTTCTCTACAATAAATAAAACAATAAAATAAAATTAAGTAAAATTCCTTTGCAATAACCACAATACCACTTAACAATTTATTTATAATTTACAAATTGATTGTGAAACGTATGTGAATGAATGTGTGCATGAATATGGCTAAGCCATGTTTTAAAAAAGAATAACAATAATGATGGACACGTCTTATCAAATGACAACATAATCTAAGATCTTTTGGAAAAGTGTGGTCATGACAGAGATATAGATAAATAGATATATGAACAAAATACCATTAGAATGTGATATGTGAGGGGTGCCTGGGTGGCTCAGTTGGTTAAGCTTCTGACTCTTGATGTAGGTTCAGATCATGATTTCACAGTCTGTGAGATTAAGCCCCGCTCTGGACTCTGCGTTGACAGTGAGGAGCCTGCTGGGCATTCTCTCCCTCTCTCTCTGTCCCTTTCCCATTCTCTCATTTTCTCTCTGTCAAAAATAAAGAAATAAACATTAAAAAAAATGTGATATTTTAAATCAAGAGGGAAGAGATGGATTTAGGATAAGCATAGGTCCTTTGAATAAAGATAAAGATAGATCCCTATTTTACATCTTATAGAGAAATTAATTTCTACATAAATTGAAGAACTAGTTTGAACAACTGAAACCAAAAATATATTAGAAGACATATGGGAGACCATTTTTATAATCCTGGAGTGTGGTTCCTAAGTTTAACAGAATCCAGAACACATGAAGGGAAAATATTGACAGATATGAATACACAAAAATTTAGTTTTTACAAAAGAAACAAAGAAAACTCAGTGAAAACTGAGAGAACTGCTAATGTATGGAAAAAGGCAACAATTTATTTGTGGCTTTATATGAACACTAGAAATAAGTACATGGAAATCCAATAAAAAAGTCAGAGTATGAAGTCAATTACCAAAAATAGAAATTAAATAGCCAATGCATATGTGTTTAATCTTACAAGTAATGGAATGAATACAATGAAAACAACAAGAAGATATCATGTTTTTACCAACTAGATTATTGAAAATTATCCAAAAAGATTCAGAGTAGAGACAATGTGGAAATGGAATGAATGTTGGTGGAATGAGACTGATAGAGTATTTTTAGAGAGTAATGTGGACCAAATCTATAAATAAGTTTACATAGAGCTTGTACCTACCTTGACTCAGAAAATTCACTTGTAATAACCAATTAAACACAAGTATATGCATATTTCACCAAAATATATTTACAAGTATACTTATTACAGTATTGTCATTACAAAAAAATAGAAATAACTAACCATTAATAAGGGAATTATTGCATAGACTTTCATATACACATAATAGAGAATTATATGCACAGCATGGAAACATTTAAAGATATATTGTTAGATACAAATTTATACATTGTCATAACAGAAAATTAGAAACTACTTACATGTCCATCAATAATAACATTATATATATATGTATATATACACATACATATATATGTATATATACATACATATATATGTATATATATATGTTATAGAATTACATATGCATGACATGGCAAAATTTAATATATGCTATTTTGTGAAATAAGAAAGTTCCAAAAATAAGCATGAGATTATTCCATTGTTGTTACATGTGCAATCAGACACACACATTTGCACATATGTACACATGTGTACAAATGTTCTTTTAAGAGTGGCTCCACCATCCAATAAGGAAATGGGAGGTGGCAGGAAATAGAAAGGGGTTTTATGTTTTGATTTTATATTCTTTGGTATTTGAATTTTTTTAAAACAACACTGTTGTTATTTAGGAATGCTGAAAAGAATACCAACTATGACATTTCCTCTTACATATCAGAGCTTCAAGTCGTTTGAGTCTCTTGATCAACTTCTAGATCATTCTTTCTTAAATTACATTCCCAAAGATTTTAATGTCTAATGAATTGCACCAACTTGTTCTTGTACTAAAATAGAATATTGGCATTTTCCCCTAAGTTCACTGGAAAATAAGTTAGTAAATATACTTTCCTCAATTTTGTGTTGGCTTTTAAATATGTTAACCAACCCAGGGACTCCATTTTGCCAATGTTCATCTTCAGCCAAGTGCCACGTTGCTGCCGACATAATGTGTATAAGTTTTGTGTTTCACTTGCAGTCTGAGCCTTGAAGGAAATGGGTTGGCCTCCTCTCCTCTCTCTTTATTTATTTATTTATTTTTATTTTTAAAATTTCAGTATAATTAACATACAGTGTTGTATTAGTTTCAGGTGTTCTAGTGATTCAACAATTCTATATATTCTTAATCTTAATTTAAATAAAATTATTTTTAAAAAAAGAGTCTTTTTTGAATCTCTTTGTTGTTGGTGGTGATGGTTTGTTTTGTTTCTTAAATTCTACATATGGGTGGGGCGCCTGGGTGGCTCAGTCGGTTAAGCGTCCGACTTCAGCTCAGGTCAGGATCTTATGGTGTGCGGGTTTGAGCCCCACACTGAGCTCTCTGTTGTCAACACAGAGCTTGCTTCGGATCTCCTGTCTCCCTTTCTCTCTGCCCCTCCCCTGCTCAGTCCCTCTCTCAAAAATAAATACTAGAAAAATAATATATCCTTTAATCATACTACTGTATAATTGTTTACAAAATCAACAAGCAGCAATTGGACACATATAATATGCCAGCTATGGAAATAAGAACTGAGAACAAAATATTCGTAAGACACATTTACATTCTAAATTAAATTTGATTTATGAGAGGAAGAGCAGAAATATATAGTAAAATTATTGTTAAATATATTACTATTTATCAAGAAAAGATTAACAAATATTGTTTAACTCTTCAATAAATTTCATTAAGTGAAAGTATGCTAATAATCACAAGTAGCAATTATACAGTACAATAAAACTGTAATAGAAATAAATACGAACATGTCTTACAAAATTGAAGAGACTAAAGGAATTTTCTCAATAAGGGTAAGTTGCATATGTGCCATTAAACTTCAAGGTGAATTAATGGAATATAGATTATGTCTTGCAAACTTTCATGGTCATTACTAAAGAACATAATCATTATGTGTGCTTGAAGATAATTCTACCTTTGTATTAGGAGCAATAATGCTTTTACTCATTCATTTAAAATATTTAAAAATCTTATCTCCTTCATCATTTTAACCACAGAGTAATTGTTTTTTACTGAATTGTTCCATTAGTTTTTATTGAAGGACATTGCAAGATTGTTGTATAAAATCAATGCAGTAATGATTAAGAGCAATTCTATAACATTGCAGACATCCTTTTTTATGAGAATGTGTGGAGAATATTATCCTGTCTCTCTTGGAGAGAGGTCACATACTTTCCTCAGCTAAAAAAAAAAAAAATCTTTAATATGCTGACTTTCTTTTGATTTTCTGGCTTTTGAGATACTTTTTAAGGTGGGACTGCCAATTGCCTCCATCCCTCCAAATTCATTCTTCCTTTCTTCTTATCGTTATAAGAACCCCAAGCTTTAAATGTATATTTTAACTAGTACATTGATTATAGCATAAGAAATTAACTAAACTTGTCATCAAATGGGTTCTGTTTATAAATAAAACTGAACCGTGGGACACGGTAGGAAAGTGTGTATACTAATACGATATCTAGAAGAGCTGGATATGTCCAAACTACTCTGTAAACTTCACTTTTCTCCTTCCCCATAAACTCTTCTACTGTGCCCTCAGACATTTTTAAGCTGAGGTAGAAAAGTATACCACTACACAACTATTAAAATTGACCAAAATCTGGAATGCTGACATGACCAAATGCTAGTGAGGATATGGCATAACTCTCATTCATTGCTGATGGGAATGCAAAACGCTTCAGCTACTTTGGAAGTCAGTTTATCAGTTTCTTACAAAAGTAAACACACTTTTATCATAAGTTTCAGGAACTCCTTAGTATAAACCCAAAGAAACTGAAAACTTATATCCACACAAAAATCTGCACATGGATGTGTATAGAGCTTTACTCATAATGCCAAAATTCTTATTCTTTGTATTGAGACATCTATGCTATGACATATACAAATTTTGTCTATTTAAATTGTACAACTTAATGTCTAAACTTGTTTGAATTATTGCCCCAGCGTGGTAGCTGGTATCCATAATCCCAATTCATTCCTTTTTCTCCCATATATGATTCCAAATTATCTGCTGATAATGTAAATAGAGTCATGTAATTTCCTGTCTAAAATTCCTTACTGGGTTCTTATTCCTATTTAAAAAAAATCCAAACACCTACCTGATCTAAAAGGACTTGTATGATCTAGTTGTCCTCCCTTCAAGGTCACCTCTGCCACTTATGCTTCATATACATGGGTCTTATAGAATCATTCTAACCCTCTAACATCTCAAATATATTATTTCTTTTTTTAAAAAATTTTTTTTAACGTTTATTTATTTTTGAGACAGAGAGAGACAGAGCATGAACGGGGGAGGGTCAGAGAGAAGGAGACACAGAATCTGAAACAGGCTCCAGGCTCCGAGCTGTCAGCACAGAGCCCGACGTGGGGCTTGGACTCACAGACCGTAAGATCATGACCTGAGCCGAAGTCGGCCGCTTAACCGACTGAGCCACCCAGGCGCCCCTCAAATATATTATTTCTTAACATATGTCTTTGTAAAAAGGAATTTTATTTTTGAACATTCTTTTAAAAAATATTTTTTTAACATTTATTCATTTTTGAGAGACAGAGAGAGAGCATGAGTAGGGGAGGGGCAGAGAGAGAGACACACACAGAATCTGAAGCAGGCTCCAGGCTCTGAGATGTCAGCAGAGCCTGATGCAAGGCTCGAACCCACGAACCACGAGATCATGACCTGAGCTGAAGTCGGACGCTCAACCGACTGAGCCACCCAGGTGCCCCTATTTTTGAACATTCTTTCTTGTACCTTCATATAACTGAATCCTTAATCTGTTTTAGATTTTAGCCTAATTTTTTCTTTATAAAAATTCTTTCCATCATTAGCCTTTCAAACTTAGACCCTTCTCCTTCCATCATTATAAATCACCTCTCTCAGACTTCTATTTTTCCTTAATAATTTTATATTTTATATTGCACACAGTATCTTTTACTATTTCTTCCACTAAATGGTAAATACATGAGGGCGAGTAGATGATCTAGCTCAGTGCATGGAAGGAAGGAGACAATTACTTTGTATTTCCTGAATGAAAATAAAATTCTTGCTTCAATAGAATTCCTGAGAGTTTGTGCTGGCTAGGTATTCAACTGTTTATAGCAAAACAGAGTTCACTCTATTCACATAGTTACTTATAATACCACCTGGAGAAGTTACTTATCATGGGACTTTAAAAAGACCACAAAATGATGTGCTAACAGTGACTCACATTTTCTGATAATAAAAAGTTAGCTAGATTTGATTCTATATATAATATATGAGAAATTAAAGGCTGTGCCATGGTTCTTGCTATAAAATTATAGGGATATGCTTTTCGAAGGCACTGACAAAAACCCCTAAGCCACAGTGCTGGATACCTTCAGGTAGAGCCAGGATCATCTTGCAAATCTTTTGCCATTATTTCATTCTAAGATCTCCATGCTGGGATAGCCACTTCTTGCTTCAGGGGACTTATTACTAAACACAGCAAGTCTTCTATCATTGAGTCCTGTAAGAACTGAGTTTTTATAAATTGATTGTTATGGAAGACTTCTTTTCTTTTTAATGTCTTCTGCTTAAAACTAGCTATGTGTTTCACATCTGAAAGAAAGTGGCTGTGTGACACTTAAATTCTTATTTTCTCTAACCTGAGAAAAGTGTGTGTGTGTGTGTGTGTGTGTTGGGGATGTGAGCGGTCTTGTTTCCTACTGTAATCAGCAGCCTCTGCTACTGGGTGATAGGAGAGGTGGTTTAAATCTCTTTGATGAAATAAGCCATTTTCTGCTTGGTCTCAAGCTTAAAATGGATCCCCCATTGTGCAGCAGCAAAAACACCATTATATGTCTTCCATGAGACTGTTAAATTTCCCTCTAAGAAATGCAAGGAAAATGTTAGAGCAGTGTGTTTAATCACTACACGACAAATGTTGTGCTGGTATCTCAGTATTTACTTACTTTACGAAATATATTTTAAGTGAAAAACATTCATATTACAAGAGCAATTTAAGAACTTAATAGCACTAGACAACAGATTTTCATTTGTACTTCTACCTTTAATACCTATGGTTTTGGACATAAACAATAAATAACTTCATAAACAAATGACTGATTATCATATTATGCTTACCAACACATAATTGAAGAAATGTACAAATCAAGAGAATGCAAAAGCTCTACATAAGCATTCAAAAGAAGTTTCTAAGAGGAGAAGCAATTAGGTATTTAGTCCAGTAATAAAGAACAAGATAAAGACCACAGGGAATAATGTGAAAAACAAACTGGACAGTTTTTGTCATAGCAACAATGTAATTAAGGATGTAAACAAGGACTAATCTCACAATTTATTGTAGGTATTAAATAGGCTGCAGAAAATTCCCTAATTTATTTCCTAATAGAACTAATATTAATTAAGTAAGTAGATTAATACTATTACAGTGACTGCTTTCTGGGCAAATAACACTAATGCTGGCTAACAGGAACACAGGAAGTTAGGAACAAGGTAGAAGGAATGGTTAATGAAGAGTGGAAATGGCACACTCTAGTTCAATGGTTCTAGAACTTAATTGTCTCAGAGTCGCCTGAAGGGATTGTTACAATTCAGATGGCTGGGCTCCATCCCCAGAGATTCCAACTTAGCAGGTCTAGGATGAGACACATGCGTTTCCGTCTCTGACAACTTCCCAGGTATTGCTGTTGCTGCTGGCCTGGGACCACATTGAGAAATGCAAGCCTAGTTAAAGAGAGAAGTCCCACACGACATGGGCTAATAATATTGGCCCAGCCCCAGGATCAGCGGCAGTGTATTCGTTGTGCGATAAGGACCAATGAAGGTCAGAAATCAGGAGACAAGCAAGAGCTGAAGAAACAGAATTAAATACGAGATAAGGCAATATTTTCCAGGATTTGAGTTCAAGTTCTGAACCAAACCAGAGGCTCAAAACGATCAGAGTGCTGGCCGAGCTTAGAAGTGGAGCTAGACAACTCAACTGGCTAGAATCATAGGCTTTCCATGAGAAATCTTAATGAGAACTTAGACTATTGGAATAGTAGAATTTAAAACGCATCTGTTGTTTCATTCATTTAATATGAAAGAGTTTGTAGTTCATGAGATTTATAGGTTTATATAGGCATCTACTATACAATTATAATTTGAATGGTGTATAAGCAATAGACTAGATCCATAGCCAAGTATATGGCTGTGAGCCTCGGGTGACTGCTCGCAGGGCAGCATCTGTGAACAAGGGTGAGCATGGAGGAGAGCTTAGTGACCATGAATGGGAAATCAGCACACATCTCTGAATCTGTTAGTCACCACATCTGGACTCGACAAATGCCTTTTAAGGATTACAGTCATTATTGCTATTGTGCATTCCAAACCACTCATGAGTTTCTCTTTTGGCTAATTTTAATCCAGAGACATACAGGAAGGACATTCTTGAAAATTTAATTTCCAGCGTAACCAAGCCACAGAGAAAAGTCCACCACAGTCTACCCCTTGTCTGTTTGGTATTCATGCACATCATTTTAGCCATATGTAACTTCTAAATCAACACAATGGATTTGAATCTAACACAACACAACTGTCCCTCGTAAAACCCAAAACATGCTGATCTACTCCCCCAAAAGAGGATACACAAACTCTTAACTTTATTCATCTTGAGATGATATTCATTCTTCTAAGTCATACTCTCCTTTTGATGTTTTCTAACTTTGATATCTCCTCAAGTGATCATGTGGTCGTAGCTGGTATTGATAATTTCCATTTTATGCTAGCAATTTCATATGTCTTTTGTCCTCAGAAAGCACCTCAGATGATTATGATTTCTTATTTGGTGCAGTGACCCCCCAAGCTTCATTCCTTAAGGGTCTGTACCATTAAGACCACCTGCCTATTTCATCTGCAGTTTGCCATTAATTGTCATCACAATACGTAGGAGTAAGACTTTTGCATTTCATTCATTCTCCCTACTTGCATTGTGCAGCTGCGGCTACCTACCCCTTAGTAGCTGGGAAAGAGGTTGAGAAAGCAGATGATGGATTAAAAAAAAAATTATGAATTGAACTAACAAGGAGCCTTGCAGTGACCAGTGGTGATTAAGTGTCATGAACTGAGGCATATGATTAACTCAATTTATAATATTTGAAGCTAAAAAAGCTTATAGGATGAACACGGATTTTAACATGAAGTGATCAATAAAGATGAATTTGCTGAAACGGAGTCTCCACCAAGGGAGGGACTGTGTAAAATATTAAACAAGGCAACAACATAGACCAAAAAGTGAGAACCTGACTTGATTTTATAGGCCCCCAGATTATAGCACCGCTATATTTCTTGGCTTAATCAGAAGTGGCTCAGGAACTGGCTCAGTACAGGCATTGTAGAGATTGTGTTGATGAGCAAATGTAAAAAGCTGAAAACAAAAGGAACGAGGTAGTAAAACATATTGGGACTGACAATTGACTTTTTTTTCTTCTTCATTTGCATATCTGGCTCACACAGATCCTGGTGAAGAATTAAAATGAATAATTCTTTAACGTAAATTATAGATTAATTCTTCTGATAGTCTAGCATAAACTAAATAACTAATTTGCAATCCATTTTATAATGCAATAGGGTTCTTAGCTTGAGGCCCTGGCTATTTAATTTTTGCATATTTTAATAACGAATAAAGTCTTGCAATGTTTACTGCATCCTTCTCTGGCTTGCGGAACTTAGATCTTTGTCTTTTTTGTGAATTATAGCTACTCTGGTGTCATTAGCCTTTTTTCAGTTGTGAACCCCTGGAACATTCGAGTTGTCTTTTGTAGCATGGTATCTTAGCACATATGATTATTCATTTGCTCCAAATCTGATATCTTCCAAATGCTTTACAGCCTATGTTTTATAAGTTGCTGTTAAAAAGCAACCGTGTAAATCATCTCTGGGATATCATCTTTTTTTTTTTTTTTTCTTGTTTGTAGGGGGAATAAAGCAACATAGAGAATAAGCAGCTTGCAATCGTAGCAGAAGCATCAGGGCAGAAATCTACATTCCTCTGAAGTGAATGCACTTCATGTTCTACCCACATTCTACCTCAAGATTTGAGCTATTTTTAGAGAAATGAAAAGTTGAAATGAAAATAACCAAATCAATATTACAGATAGAGTTATTATTCTAGATAATTCGATGGTTCCCTCTATTCATGGTTTCCAAGAAACCTATGGTTTTATTCTTACAATATCTATTAAACATTTTCCAACTCTTCAGTTTCCTTTATCTTTGTAAACATGGTTCCTGGTTGGAGAAAAACTTCAGTCTGAAGTATTACTTTTTTTTTCCCCTAGCATATATAAACATGGCAAAACCTATGACTATTTTTAGGTTAGCGTTTCTTTAAAATTCATGGTGTCTGATTTATTTTACTCTCAACCTGATCTCAACTACTCTACACTCCTCTGCACTGTTCTACCAAATACAAATCTACTATTTCACTGTAATATATTATTCTATTCTGTAGCTCTTGGCTGTGCAGCAAAGCATCATATGTTTCAGCAAGGTCTTTAACTGAACTGTGAACTACAAGCCAGGTAGAAAAGCACAGATTTACAAAATTCTGAAACCTAGTATAACTCAAATATTAATTTCTTGCTGAACCATAAACCAAACTTATTATTTTCTTATAAAACAGCCATTTAGAATGTCAGTGTTCAGTAGAACTAAGCCAATATATTTCTTTATTCTGCTGAACTAGAGGATCAATTGGTTTTTTTTCTGGTCTTTGAAATATTCTTCCAGCAAGTCCATTTTCAGTCCTGTTCCTGCAGTGAATTTCCTAACACAGACCCTAATCTCTATGCTTAATTACCTTTAGGGCTTTCTAACTTCTTTTCCTGGAGTTCTTTATTATTATTATTATTATTATTATTATCATTATTATTAGTGTTTATTTAGTTTTGAGAGAGACAGCACGAGCAGGGGAGGGGCAGAGAGAGAAGGGAACAGAAGATTTGCAGTGGGCTCCATGCTAACAGCAGAAAGCCCTACTCAGGGTTCAAACTCGTAAGACAGGAGATCATGACCTGAGCTGAATTCCGACACTTAACTGACTGAACCATCAAGGTGCCACTTCCTGGAGCTCTTTAAGCAGAATAGTGTTCAAATAAATGTACTAGACCCTTTAGTCATATCCTTCCTTTGAGCCAATACGTTTAAAGCCATTGTAACACACTTTTATCAAAGTTGAATTGCTCAGGAACATATTAATTTTTATCCCATCTAATCCCATCCTGTCAATTCTGTCTGTACTAAATGCTTTGTAATTGGGTTATTTCTATTTTGTAATGAGTCAACTGAAACTGAGAGAGAAGTTAAATATCTTGAAACTGTTGCTCATCTAGAAAATGGGGGAGTCGTAATTTGTGGCAAAATGTTGTTTGTAATTTATGCTTTTCCCATTACCTTCTTCATATGTCATTATCTGTATGCTTTCTTTGTAATGAAATACGCTGATCAAACTGTATTTAAAAAAAAAAAAGGAATGCATTCTTTGTAACCAAAGTGTAGTTCCTAAACTGGGCTGGTTCAAAAACTTAGCATGTCCAGGACCTCACTAATTGTGGTCCATTTCTCAACCCTCCTTCTTCAGTGTTGGCTTCATTCTTGGAAGGATGCTCCACTTAGGGTCCCATGATGGCTCCTGTGCCTCATTACTTACATATGTGGGTGAATGACTATGTTTGAGAGAATTGTGATAGAACCAGAAGAGGTCAGATGCCCATCATTTCAAAAAGCAATGTGGACAATATTGACTTAGGCTTGAATCACATTCCTTGCACCTAGCTCAAAGAGTGAAATCAAATTATGCAATGTAAAATAAAATAGATAGGACACATGTTACAACCTGAATATTTGTGTTTCCCTAAAATTTATATGTTGAAGCTTAATCTCCAGTGTGATGGTATTTGGAGGTGAGCCCTTTCAGAGGAGATTAGGTCATGAGGGTAAAGCCCTCATGAGTGGGATTAACGCCCTTATAAAAGTGATCCCACAGAATGTCCTTACTCCTTCCACCATATGAGGACACAAGAAGACAGCAATCTGTGAATTAGAAAGCAGCCTTTTACTAGACACCAAATGTGCCTATTCCTTAATCTTGGACTTCCCAGCGTTGAGAACTGTGGGAAATCTGTTTTTGTTGTTTATAAGCCACCCATCTATCGTATTTTCTTATAGCAGCCCAAACAGACTAAGACACTGACAAAAGAAGGAAAGAAGAGGGAGATATATTTACACCAAAGTAGAATTACAGAAGGAGAAAGTGAATATTAAATGATTAAAATTCATTATTAAAATGATATTTTTATATTTTATTTTTTATCTACTTAAACACTATATTTTGGGGGGAGCTTGGGTGGCTCAGTCAGTTAAGTGTCCGACTTCAGCTCAGGTCATGATCTCACAGTTTGTGAGTTTAAGCACCGCATCGGGCTCAGCATCAGGCTCCGTGCTGACAGCTCAGAGCCTGGAGCCTGCTTCAGATTCTGTGTCTCCCTCTCTATCTGCCCTCTCCCCCTCACGCTCTGTCTTTGTCTCTGTCTCAAAAATAAATAAATATTTAAAAAAATTTAAACACTATATTTTTATTAAAAATAGTGTTTTTAAATGTTTATTTATTTATTAGAGAGAGAGAGAGAGAGAGAACGAGCCAGAGAGAGAGGGAAACAGAGAATCCCAAGCGATTCCCAACGAACTGTGAGATCATGACCTGAGCCAAAATTCAGAGTCAGATGCTTAACCGACTGAGCCACCTAGACACCCTTAAACACTGTATTTTTAAAGCAATTTTAAATTCATAGCAAAGCTAAAGGGAAAGGTACAGAGATTTCCTATATACTGTTTGCCCCTGCACACACATTATCAACACCCTTCCTGTTATCAACACCCCCCACTAAGGTGGTACATTTGTTACAACTGATGAACCTACATTGACACATCATAATCACCTAACATCCATAGTCTATATTAGGGTTCACTGTTGATATTATATATTCCATGAGTTTATGCAAGTGTATAATGACACGTATCCATCATTATGGTATCATAGAGTGTATTTTTATTACCCTAAAAATCCTCTGTGCTTTGCTTATTCATCCCTCCTCCTCTCTCTAACATCTGACAATTGCTGGTCTTTTTATCATCTCCATAATTTTACCTTTTCCAAGATGTCACGGAATCATACGGTAGGCAGCTTTTCCAGATTGACTTTTTCCCTTAGTAATATGTGTTTAAGATTCTTTCATGTCTTGTCAGGGATTGATGGTTCATTTCCTTTTTAGCACTGAATAATATTCCATTGTCTGAATGTCCCACAGTATATTTATTCACTTATTTACTGAAGGACATCTTGGCTGCTTCCAAGTTTTGACAATTTGAATAAGGCTACCACAAACATCCATACACAGGTTTTGTGTGAACTTAAGAGTTTAACTCCTTTGAGTGAATACCAAGAAGTGTGATTGCAGGATTACATGGTAAGAGAGTTTACACAGTTTAAAAAAAAATGTGAAACTCTCTTCCAAAGTGGCTATTCTGCATTCCCACCGACAATAAACAGGAGTTCCTTTGCTCTGCATCCTGACCAGCATTTGATGTTGTTAGTGATCCATTCTAATAGATGTGTTCTGGTATCTCAGTGTGGTTTTGAGCATTTCCCTGCTGAAATTTGCATTGAAGCATCTTTTCATATGCTTATTCACTATCTGCATATCTTCTTTGGTGAGGTGTCTGGTAAGATCTTTAACCCATTTTTTTAAATCAGGCTATTTGTTTCCTTATTGTTGAGTTTTATATCGTTTTTAATTTTTTAATGTTTATTTATTTTGAGAGAGAGAGAGAGAGAGAGAGGGAGAGAGGGAGAGAGAGAGAGATTGTAAGTGGGAGAGGAGCAGAGACGGAGGGAGACACAGAATCTGAAGCAGGCTCCAGGGTCTGAGCTGTCAACACAGAGCCCTCAGGGCTGGAACTCACAAATTGTGAGATCAAGACCTGGGTGGAAGTCGGATGCTTAACCCACTGAGCCACCCAGGCGCCCCTCCTTGTTGAGTTTTAAAAGGTCTTTTATATATTTTGGATAATAGTCTTTTATCAGAAGTGTGTTTTGCCAGTGTTTTTTCTCAGTATATGTCTTTCACAGAGCAGATTTTAATTTTAATGAAGTAAGAATTATCAATTAATTCTCTCATGGTTCATGCTTTTGGCATTATATCTAAAAAAGTCATCCTTATACCCAAGGTCATCTAAGTTTTCTCCTATGTTATCTTCAAGTAACTTTATATCTTTTCTTTTTACATATGGATCTGTGATCATTTTTAAGTTAATTTTTGTACAGGGTGTAAGTTCTGCATCTAGATTCCTATTTTGCATATGGATGCCCAGTTGGTTCAGCAGAATTTAAGAAGACTATCTTTGTTCCATTGTAGTGCCTTTGTTCCTTTGTCAAAGATCAGTTGATTGCATTTATGTGAATTCATTTTTGGGTCTCTATTCTGTTATATTGATTTATTTGCTTTCTTTTCAATACTATGTCTTGATTGTGGTAGCTTTACAGTAAATCTTGAAGTTGGGTAATCCAGTCCTCCAACTTTGTTTTCCTCTTTCAATACTGTATTGGCTACTCTGATCTTTTCCTCTTTCCATATGCATTTTAGAATCAATGTGTTTATATCTACCAAATAACTTCCTAAGATTTCAATTGTGATTGCTTGGAATCTATCAATACAGTTGGGAAGAATTGACATCTTGACATGATTGAATTTTCCTATCCATAAACATGGAATACATCTCCATTTATTTACTTCTTTGATTTTATTCATCAAAGTTTTACTCTTTTCCTCACATAGATCTTGTATAGATTTTATTAGATTAATACTTATGTATATTATTTGGGGAGTGCTAATGTAAGTGATATTGTGTTTTAAATTCAAATTTCACTCATTCATTTTTGGTGTATAGGAAGGTGATTGACTTTTATATATTAACCTTGTATCCTGCAACCTTGCTACATTGCTTATTAGTTCCAGGAGATTCTTTTGTCAATTATTCCAGTTATTTACATAGGTGATAGTGTCATTTACAAAGATAGTTTTATTTTTTTCTTTCCCAATCTGTATACCTTTTATTTCCTTTTCTTGTCAAATTGTATTTGTTAATACTTCCATGACATGGAAAAGGAATAGTGAGGGGGCATTATCACATTTTAAAATTATGTTACAGCTAATCTAAAAGTTACATTCCACAAAGAAATTTAAAAAAAAATTAACATTTATTTATTATTGAGAGACAGAGAGAGACAGAGCATGAGCAGGGGAGGGGCTGAGAGACAGGGAGACACAGAATCCGAAGCAGGCTCCAGGCTCCAAGCTGTCAGCACGCAGCCCTATGCGGGGCTTGAACTCACGAACTGTGAGATCATGACCTGAGCCAAAGTCAGATGCTTAACCGACAGAGCCACCCAGGCGCCCCCCCCCCTTTTTTTATTAATTTTTTTTAACATTTACTTATTATTATTGAGAGCTTAAAATTTTTTTAACATTTATTTATTATTGAGAGCATTCCATGAAGAAATTAAAAAAGGTTTGATACTTAAGCAAACTGATAGGTTCAGTATTTGGAAAACAAAAACAATTAAAATTTCAATAACAATTATAGAAATTTCTATTTAATGATGACAATGTGAAGATATTATTACTTACTTTCCATCGTTTGAAATTTACTAATAAGCATAACACCAAAATTAGTTCCTGAAAAAAATATGTTTAAAGCAAATAAATTAATAGAAGTCATAGACAAATTATATGCGACGATAATCCCAGAAAATGACATAGTGAAATTCAGTAAGTGAGTAGAAGAATATTCAACCTACATAATAATTAAAGACACACAACTTGAAACACTAACAAAATAATTTATATCTCATGGGTACTAATAGATAAGTTACTAATACATTGTGCAAGAGAGTAAAAAAATATGCACTCATACCAATTTTTAATGAAAGTATAAATTTGTGCAGGTTTTCAGAAAGCAAAAGCAGTGCCTATAAGGATTCTTTTAAAACATGCATAGCCTTTGCCCCTAAATTCCTCTTCTAGACTTCTGTTTCATAACAATTTTAATGTGAAAAATATTTAAGTTGGCTTATTTCTTTTGTCTCTTAGATTTCATTTATGACTAAAATCAGGTGATATTTGTCTTTCTCTATCTGCCTTATTTTTTAGCAGAATAGCCTTTAGGTCTATCCATGTTGTTGTAAAGGGAAAGATCTCATTCATTCTTTTTTTGTGGTTGAGTAAATTCAGGGGAGGTGACCGGGGGGTGGTGTGAAAACAATAAAGAGGATTGAGAGGTACAAGCTTCCAGTTATAAAGTAAGTAAGTCACAGAGATGCAAAGTACAGCATAGGGACTATAGTCAATAATACTGTAGTGATATTGTTTGGTGACAAAGGGTGAAGACCCTTGTGGTGAACACTGACCAATATATAGAATTGTTGAATCAGTATGTTGCACACCCGAAACTAATATGACATTATATGTCAATGATGCTTCAATAAAAAATTTTAAGTTGAAAATATAATTGGTAGCATTGTATGTGATAGCAAAAAATAGTCTATCAAAAAGGGGCTAGTGAACAAAATGATCTATGAGCTGGAAACTTTAGGAAGCCATGAAAAGATCATTGGCATGAAAAGATCACCAAAAAAATGTAATAGCCGCTTTATTTCATGATACCAGAGGATAATCATTCATATTATTTAAATAGAAAAAAACATGGTAGCCCAACTTTTTATATTAAAAAATTCACCCCATGTGAACATTTGTGTACATTGAACTATGAAATGGTGACTCTCACTACTTAGACTAGCAAAGCCTTGCACAGTTCTTCAGCTATTACCATGACTTTTGGGGGTCAGAAGTTCATTCTATTGTTAATTTGATGGTTTTGTACTTTCAGAGGCAGGCATGGTAATTGTCAACTACAGGCAATTTCAGCCAACTGTAAATGTAGGAGTGTCAACACTAGATACTAAAAACGGGAATGAGATCAGGGCCTTTCTATTTTCGCTGTAAGTAGATTTCACTCTGTGTCTTAACACATTTTGTCCATAAAGAGCTCTAATATATCTTGGCTTATAAGTACAGTGCATTAAAAATGTTGCCAACAGGTTTTTTCTTAATATGTAAACATTGTTTTCCACCGTCACTTAAAATGATCTCTTAGAAACTTGTAAAGCACTGAGAGCAGAGAGATTCTTGTTTAGAAAAAGACAAAACAAAACAAAACAAAACAAAACCAGTTTGGACAAATACACATTTCTCCAAGCTATCTAAAATATTTTGAGCTAGAAAACAAGAGGAGATAGCAGTTAACAATGGCTGTAAAAAAGATAAACAGAATAGTTTAGAAATCATTGTAGATAAGAATGCTTTAAATATATTTTATTATTTATTTCTGAAGCCAGCCTTGAAAAAATCAGAATATGGTTTTGGTTTTGGATTTAAGCTTCAGTTAAGGTGAGCAGAATGTCCTCTGATATGTAGTTTACAGGGACTATGAACTAACTCAAAAGCTTGTGTATGAACAGAGACTAAAACCCTGATTATAGGTTTTTGTTCTTATGAATAGTGTTCTTATTTACTTTTCCAGTTTTATTGAGATATAATTGACATATAACATCATATAATTTTAGTGATAACAGCATAATGATTTCATGTTGTGTATATTGTGTAATGATCACTATAATAAGTTTAGTTAACAGCCATCACCTCACATAGCCAGAATTCTTTTTCTTGTGATAAAAACTTTAAAGACATTTTCTCTTACCAACTTTCAATATACAAGACAGTGTTGTTAACTACATTGGCCATGCTGTATTTTACATCCCCACAGCCTTTTTATCTTATAACTAGAAGTTTGTACCATTTGACCATCTTCACTCCTTTCCACACCCCCCACCCATTTGTTCCATTTCTATGAGCTTGCTTTCCTTTTCTTTCTCTCTTTTCTTTTCTTTTCTTTTTTTCTTTTTCTTTCTTTCTTTCTTTCTTTCTTTCTTTCTTTCCTTCTTCTTTCAATTTTTAGATTCCACATACAAGTTAAGTCATACAGTATTTGTCTTTCTGTATTCACTTAGCATAATGCCCTCAAGCTTCATCCATGTTGTAGGATTCTCTACATTACTGTGGCTGAATAATATTCCATTGTGTATATACATTACCTTTTTTAATCCACTCATCCCTCAGTAGACATGTAAGTTGTTTCCATGTTTAGGTTATTGTAACTAATGCTACAATCAATATGGGGGTGCAGATATCTCTTTAAGATAGCAATTTCATTTCCTTTGGGTGTATACCCAGAAGAGGAATTACTGGTTTTGTGCCAAAATTGACTTAAATATTTTATATGTGCCCTTTTAATTTATCATTTTAAAAATAATAATTTAAATGTACATTTAATAATACATTTTAACAACAATAAGTTTGCTTTGGAGGATAATTTTTTTTTAACTTCTCCATCAGATTTTTTTTATAGTGACATAAGAATCATCAAAATGATTTATAAAAACCAAATCTAACTGTGTATTAATTTTTATCATTTTATATGATTCACTGACTGAAGTAAACTATACCTAAATCATCTATTAATTATCAAGATAGCTAATCAATCATCGTGAGGCTTAGATTGCCATTGACCAAACTTTCTTAATGACCCTTATATTTCCCCATAGCTGAAAACTGTCTGAATTTATACCTGTGTAGCTAGTGACATTGTCTATTTCGTTTCTGTTTAA
The DNA here is from genome assembly GCF_023721935.1 of Panthera uncia. NCBI lineage: Eukaryota > Metazoa > Chordata > Mammalia > Carnivora > Felidae > Panthera > Panthera uncia. The sequence goes on from NC_064811.1 coordinate 35,648,302, forward strand.
TTGCTCATGTGCTGCCCTGTGACTTTTCCCTTATGTTTTTAGATGTTAAAGATCTAAACACGACATAATTGTCTAATTTTATATATTTCCCTACCTTTCATACACATCTCTCTGCATATCTCCTTGATTCAAACAGCTTTATTTTATTATTATTATTTTTACTGTTTTATTTATTTTTGAGAGAGAGAGAGAGAGAGAGAAGAGAGAGACAGATAGAGCATATGCAGAGGAGAGGCAGAGAGAGAGGAAGACACAGAATCCAAAGCAGGCTCCAGGCTTTGAGCTGTCAGCACAGAGCCCAACGTGGGGCTCAAACTCACAAACCACGAGATCATGACCTGAGCTAAAGTTGGAAGCTCAATTGACTGAGCCACCCAGGTGCCCCTGATTCAAACACCTTTAAAGTTTGTTCAATTTATTACCCACCAGACATATTATTACAATATTTTGTGAAAAATTACTTCATTTGGGCCTAATCTTCATAGTCATTTTTTCAGAATTCATGTTTTTTGGTAATTTATTAAATAATATTTGTTGTTTGATATTTTTGAAGAGTTTATACGTGTAGGCATATCCTAGTCTTAAAAAATTGGGGCACCTGGGTGGCTCAGTCGTTTAAGCGTCTGACTCTCAGTTTCGGCTCAGGTCATGATCTCATGGTTTTGTGGGTTTAAACCCCGCATCTGGCTCTGTGCTGACAGTGAGGAGCCTGACTGAGTTTCTCTCTCTCCCTCTCTCTCTGCCCCACCTCTGCTCACGCTGCCTCTGTCTCTCTCAAAATAAATAAATTAAAAAAACTTAAAAGAATTTATTAAAATAAAAAACAGCACACATAGCACTGTAATGTGCTAAGTTATTACTCTATAAAATGCTCACTGCACCACTGTATAGAGGTTTTGATAAGAGTTGTAGTTATGCAAAATATATAGAGATATGGATTTAGGTATGAAATCAGTTTTAAAATTTAGTAGTATTTTCCTTCCAATTTCCCTTTTGATGATTAATTTTTGTGCTTATAGATATGACTGACATGTCATAAAATGCCTTGGAAATTATCCAGCAACTCTCACTTTCACTGTAAAAAAGCTAGAATAGATAGAATCAATAATACTTAAGGAAATATTCTCTATTATGGGAACAACAACATAACATCAACCATTTGCCTTCTCTTAACATTCTCCATTGCTTAAAGAATAATGTCTACAGGGTCCTCAAGGGCTTCATGAGCTAATCCTTGACTTTCTATTTTCACTATTCATTGAAGAAAGGACATGGGCTTGGAAACTTGAGAAAAAGAGGTGAGGCAGGAGGATTTTGTAATAGTTAATATGAAAGTCCAAAAAGCTTGAATGAAGGCAGTAAGGATGGGAAAATATAATGGGATTCAAGAGACTCTTTTGATAGAGTTGAGATATTTTGATTATTGGTTGAAAGTAAGAAGAATGACTGCAAAAAATTATATACATGGAGCAAAGGGAAAGTACATGTCTTTTCACTGAAATGAAGATCTGTTCAGTAATGAGATCCTAAGGAAGCATAGAAAAAGAGTAGATCTGAATACATTGCATTTGGGATCAGGTTAATGGTGTGTGTTCAGTTTAGACACTCTTGAGATTTTCTGCTCAGGAATGAGAAGGTAAATGCTACAGAGGAAAATAAATAGCATGGCGAGCAGTGTTCTCAATATTTGGTAAATACATTGTCCATTAAATGAAATGCAATTTGAAAAGTGGAATCTGGAGTCTGTAGATATATTTCAGAAATTGGAAAATATTTCAGTGTAGGAGGACTTTATGACAAGTCAACGTTTATAGAATCATACCATTGGATATTAAATTATGTATCCATGGACCATTGAGTAGCAAGCACACTGACACAAAAGTCAAATAATGTGAGTTTTCCCATTCAACAAGACATTAAAAAAATGAAAACAAATGTTAACAAAATCTCTCAGTTTTAAGTTTCCCTGCCCAATATTTTTCAACTTTTGATAACTAGCAAGAAACAAAATAAATACCAAAAAACAGAAAGTTAAATGAAATTAATGGAAATGTCAGAAATTTGATTACAAGAAAATCTTATATGTATTACTTTTTAGTTGTGGAAACTTGCTTACATATACTCATGTATGTTGTTAATAAATTTGTTGCCACTTCATAGAAATGATTAAATATATCAATTCTACTGCAATTCTTGAGCAAGCAGGGTGACAGAATCCACCTTTTTAAAAAATGTTTATTTATTTTTGAGAGAGAGAGGGGGAGAGAGTGGGGGAGGGGCAGATTGAGAGAGAGAGACACACACACACACAGAATCTGAAGCAGGCTCCAGGCTCTGAGCTAACAGCACAGAGCCCGATGCAGGGCTTGAACCTGCAAACTGCGAGACCATGACCTGAGCTGAAGTCAGAACACTTAACCCACTGAGCCACCCTGGTGCCCCTACTGCAATTCTTTAAACAACACCATGACTTCTATACTTACTGCTTGCCTCCTCACAAGTGTGAATTATAGTTAGGAAGCTACCCTGGAAAGAATAGGTAGGGATTGAAATGGATAAAAAAGGAAAAAAACGAGAGAGAAAGGCAGAGAAAGGGTGATACAAAGGGAATTAACTTTATTTCTTACTCTTCTACCCTTTTCCAGTCTCTGTTATAGGACTGATTTTTTTCATTATTGTATCTATTACCTTCAGCTCCACTATAAGAGGGCATAAATAATTTTAATAAACAAGTGAGAACTTGAAGTCCAGAGAAGTTCATTTACTTCCTCCCTAAGCTTCACAGCAAACAGATTTCTGAGGTAGGTTAGTCTGATTTCAAAGTCTGTTTTGTTCTCCCAAAGCTAGGCTATTTTGAAGACATTAAATTAAGAGTGGTTAATCAGCTAAACTCAATGGCATATTAGATAGATTCTAGTTATTTAAAATTTAATGGAAGAAAATAACTAATATTTTTATTTTGGGGCCAGTGTTATTATTTACACCTCCTTAAATAGCTCAAACTCAAATGGCTGTGTTGTTTTGCTCAAAAATGGAAAACAGTTTAATAAATGCACATTTTAAACTGGAATAAAATTAAAATAAGATAGAATTCCAGAAAACCAAGGAGAATTCAAATAAGATAAACACAGATCTCGTGGCCTCATTTCAATACACTAGAATTAGGACATGCTCCTTGAATTAGGATGAAGTTTAATACATGACCACTCAGTTTAGATCTACTTTAAGGACCATTGGTGGAATGCAAGTGCCATTCATTAGAATCAGAACTTTTCCAGAAGGTCTAGGCTCTTTCAACATAGCAGCACTATCCAAAAATTGGGACCAAAGATATGAGTCAGGTCCCAAAACTCAAAAACTTGACTCTAGCCTTTGATTAAGCGACAAAATGGCCTGGAATTAATTCCTAGAATTAGGTCAGGTGTTTGCTCCACTGCATATCACTTTTTTCTCCCCAATTCTGATCTCAGCTTGATAACAGAGTCTACGATTACTCTCTTCCTGTGATCAGATTCTTAGCTCAGACCCCAGAATTTACTAGGTCTGGTTTCTTTCTGTGTTGACCATCCACCCATGTAGACGTACATTAGGACTGCTGATACTCTCTGCCTTCATCACACACACTCAGGACAAGAAGACAATGTTTCCAGTTGGAGGTCTGACTGTCAGGGAGCACAGGTGTTTTTACTAAAAACTTTCCAACACAAGCAATGAAGCTAGAAGCAAACTTGAGATATTTAAATAAATCCATAAATGATAACCATGCGGTTGGTTTTAAGGGAGATTGTGACAGTCTGACCAGGACCATGTTTCACTTGCATGTGTGGCATTTGGCCCAGTACATAGCATTCATAGAATAAACGTTCAATAATCAGGTGATTAGTTGAAAAGAAACTTTGACATCACTAAGGTTCTTAGAATTAAGCAAATGAAACTGTCTCTGCCTGGTTAAATCAGCAAAGGAATTGACTGAAAGCCTGGCTAAAGAGGTTGGGGCATGAGTTTTGTAAAACGGACAGGGACAAAGGAAGTGAGGGGAAAGTGAGAACCACAGAATTGCTTCAGAGAATGAGTTTGGTGAAGACACCACAACCACTGTTTTGTTTTTTGATTTTGTTTATTCTCAAGTTAGTCAACTGACAGTGTAGTCCTGGCTTCAGGAGTAGAACCCAACGATTCATCTCTTACATACGACACCCAGTGCTCAACTTGAAATGCGCCCTCCTTAATGCCCGTCACCCTTTTAACACCTCCTATCAACCCTCTGTTTGTTCTCTGTATTTGAGAGTCTGTTGTGGTTTTCCTCCCTCTCTGTTTTTATCCTATTTTTCCTTCCCTTTCCCTGTGTTCATCTGTTATGTTTATCAAATTCCACAGGTGCATTAAATCATATGATACCTGTCTTTTGTTTTGAGCCACAGATACCATAGCTTACTCCATCATTATGACCCATGCGAGACACCTGACTCTTCCTCTTGTGTTGCTGTCACTATTACCTCTAGCAGCTGGATTATGTGACTGCCATCATTTGGCCACCTCCAGTATTCAGTGTTCATCTGACCATGTCTCAACTGTTTGATTTAATTTGAATATTGTATTCTACATTTAAAAAAATAGCAGCAAAATAGAGATTGGGGTGGTTAAAGGATAACTGGTTGAAATATTTAGCTTGGGAAGATGAATGAAAGCTGTTTTAAATATTTAAAAGACATACATATGAAATAATTTCAAGTTTTCCAGAGGATGGAGCAAAGACTAATGAGTAAAAATTATGATAAGGTAAGATTTCTTTTTAATATTAAAAACATCCAAAATTGGAGTGGGCAAGATCCCTGCTATTAGGAGTAATTATGCAGGAACAAGACAGTCACTTCCTAGGATGTCATGGAACAAATTACTGTTTGAGTGTGAGACTGGACTACATAATTGGTAAGATTAGAGTAACTCCAAGTCTCCACAGTCCTTTGATCTCTGCCTTTGAATTTCATGTAAAATATTTTAAATAGTTTACATTGCTAATTGGTCTTCAAGTTGAAAGAAATTTTACGTTTGTACAAAAGAGCAAAATTTGCTTCCAGCCTCTTGAGCATGGCTATTTATGTGTGATGCCATACCATAATTATTCCCCAATGCTTTTCTTAACAATTAATTGTGTTAACAGATACATTTCAACTTGGTGTGACATGTATCCTGAGTGTGATTTTGGAATTCAGTAGTATTATTCAAATACTTTTAGTATTAATAGTAGTTAGTAGTATTATTCAAATAGTTTGCTAGATATTATAGAATGCATTATATATGTTTATATGATTATTTAGCTTTTTATTTTGAAAAATTGAGAAAGTCTAAAGTTGCAAAATAATAGAATTCCTGGTTGCCATTCACTCTGGTTTTCCCCAAAGTTAAGGTTACTGTATTCATTTAATCATTTTTTTCACTGTGTGTGTGTGTGATCAAAGACAAATTAGACTGATGGAGTTAAATAGGCAATAAAGAAAGAAAGAAAGAAAGAAAGAAAGAAAGAAAGATCATTCAAGGCTATTGCAATGGAGTAGAGAAACCGAACTCAATCCTATTGAAACAAAATGTGGGAGGATTTTTTAACTTTGGAGTGATCTAATAGGTAAGTACTGGAGGACATTACTCCAGTACTGTCCTCCTAGACAGTACTGACTAGGGGGTGATTCCTAGATCCCTGAGAAAGATGTTGTTGGGTTGTAAAACTGGCAAAAGCCAAGAAAATATTTACGTTCCTAAGGGGCAAGAAAGAATTTACAATTACAAGTTTTCTAAAGTAAATATTCTAAGGAAAGTGAAGCCAGGGGCCTAGAGTTGGGAAGGAAGCTCTCTCTAAAGGTAAGAAACATGGTAAGGCCATGTTGGGTCTATACGGATCATGATGATGGGTACAAACTATAGCATTGAGAATTCAAAATAGTGGATGAATACACACACATAATACATAACACATGTACCTGTATATGTGAATGTGTGAATATTTATATTTTTGTGAAATATTTGAGAATAAGCTGCAGACATGATACCTCTATACCTCTAAACACTTCAGAATGTACTCATAAAAACAATATCCTTCTTTTTTATAAATGTTTATTTACTTTTGAGAGAGAGAGAGAGGGTGATGGAGGGGCAGAGACAGAGAGGGGCAGAGGATCTGAAACCTAAGCGGGCTCTAGCTGACAGTAGAAAGTTCGCTGCAGGGCTCAAACTCATGAACCATGAGATCATGACCTGAGCTAAAGCTGGATGCTTAAATGACTGAGCCACCCAGGCGCCCCACAATATCATTCTTTCATATACATTTTCATGTGTAGATTTTCTTTCATTTTTTCCCATTACATAACCATAGTATAATTATTAAAATTGGAAAGTTAATCTCACATATTTTTCAAAACAATCCCAGACTGAGCAGTTCCTGTTAGGCTACTTTCTACACATGGAGGGACCATGCATATTGACATTTGGCCCCAATACTGGGGACCAGAGATCTTCTACAGATTCTATTAACTTTAGTACGGAGTCATTCGTTATGACTTACTTGCACTTTTTTCCCTCAGGATGCTGAACAGTAATTGATAGTGGTTGGCATGTTAGTAATGAATATGAAGATTTGTGTTTTAGTAATCTCATGAGAATATATTTTCCATCAAGGTCTGTAGAATTTTGGAATTCCCTACTACTTCTGGCTGTGTCAGAAAACTGAGTAGGTTGAATTTAAATGCCTGTGGTGAGACCCATATGTTGTATTATGCTTTTGCCAGGTTGACGTAGGAAGCTCAACAAAGACAAGGGAGTCCCTTCCATTATTAATGATTCTCTAGGCCCTTAGCCACATTCTGTGAGCCACGAAAATAAATAACTGAAATATTCATTAAAATATTTAAACTATCAATATTGTATAAATGAAGATAAAAGGAATGACATGATATGAATAGGCTCTAATTAGACCAAGTTACCATGTCAAAATTTTCCAAGAAAAATGAACAGCTTTTGAAATCCCTCAACAATTCAGAGGATAAATTATTTTCTGTAAGAGTCCATAAGTCTTCAGTTCAGCTAGACGCAAAAATCCACAGATATCAGAATGAGCATTCTTATGTGTTAAAAATATCAGTAAAGAAAATAAGAGAATTATCCTCCATTTTACTCTTTCTAGTAAATTTGCATTTTTAAGTTTTTAGACACAAACTAACGTTTATGATTTAGATTTTAACAGCATCTTGGATACACAATCATTTGTATATGCAAGATACCTGAATTGTTGAGCAAGAGTGTTGATTCAAAGTCTCCATCAGGAGTTGGCACACTTTTTCTATAAAATGAAATAGTAAATATTTTAGATTTTGTAAGCCATGCATGGTCCTAATGACATATTTTTTAAAATTTCTTTTGCAACTTTATAAAAATATAAAAATTATATTTAGCTCAAAGGCCATGCCAAAACACACCAAGTATAATATTTGGTACGTGGGTTTGAGCTGTTTGCTAATCCTTGTTATATATATACACACACACACATATATATGTTATATGTTATATATATGTTATATACATATATATGTTATATACATATATATATTCAGCTGCAGAAGATTATAATACACATGGTTTCTTTATATGAACTCATAGAAATTCTTAATTTTTGTTTAAGTAATTCATTATTTTAATTTAACCAAGTATATTCAGTGACAAAAATTCTAAAATGTATATATTGCTGAACTTCTTGCCAAAATGACCACCAAGCTAGTGATTCTATGAACACTTTAGGGCTGAATAAAATGAAAGGTTGAGTTTAGGTTTAGAAAATATGTAATTGATACTTATCAACCTACTGGCATTCTCATATAGGCAAACCTAAATGTGAGCATGTTCAAGGCTATTATAAATCAAAACCTAAATGAATATTGAAATGGTAGTGCAGGGATTTCCTAGTTATTGTGTATGTTTGTGTGTGTGTGCATGCATTTGTGCATTTGAGTGTTGTGTGTGATTACATCATGCAACTATTACAATTACTAGTTAGCCTATAATAATAATTGGTGTAACCAATCAATCTTAGTGGCAAAAGGAATAAGGCTGACATGAGATGGGCCAATATATTATGGTTTATTTTACTCACCACTGTAAATTAGTATTTAGGAAAGTGTGTGGCACTGAGGATACTAAATAAATATTCAGTGAATGGGTAGAAAGAAGTTCTGATAATCAGACTACTGATATCAGTGGGGCCTTAATGGTAGAGAGAAAGTCAGGCCTGAAGTAATAAAGGTACCAAACAGAAAATCAGGACAAGATTCAGACTCAAGGGAGGAGACAGGGACAACTTATGGAAGAGGAATACATGACAACAGTTGAAGGTTAGAGTAGAAGTCCCAGTACTACAATTCAAACAGGACAACAAAGGAGAATCATGCTGAATCCTTGACTTGCTGGGCTCCAAATACTTGTTTCTCTTAACTAGTAATAATATTTGTTTCTCTTGACTAGTACCATTGGCCTTTGGGTATGAGTTGACTTGACCCTACAAGTAGTGATCTGATGGTTTCTCTGAAAAAAGACATTTTTGATTTGCATTTCCCTAATGATCGATGATGTTGAGCATCTTTTCATATGTTTGTTAGCCATCTGTATATCTTCTTTGGAAAAATGTCTATTCAGATCCTTTGCCCATTTTTAATTGGACTTTTTTTTGGTGTTGAGTTGTATACATTTTTTAAAAATATATTTTGGATATTAACCTCTTGCCAGATATGTCATTTGCAAATATCTTCTCCCATTCAGTAGGTTGCCTTTTTGTTTTGTTGATGGCTTCCTTTACTGTGTGAAAGCTTTTCATTTTGATGTCATCCCAATAGTCAAATATACTAAAAACAAAACAAAACAAAACAAAACAAAACAAAACAAAGATGGGTTCCAACCTAAAAAGAGACATCTTTGACTCTCAAAGGCAGACCAGAGACTGACATCTAGCAGTTGTTTCCTACTTACTTAAATAAGTAGAGTGGAAAATGAGCCAAGTAGATCATTGAATTTGTATTTTTAAAGATTTATTTATATGTATAAAGTATCACATAGTTTTTATGAAATGATTACTAAATATATTATGACTCATAATGACTAACAACTCAATACTGAACATCATTTTCTTTCCATGATGATTCATAGTTATTAATTACCCATCAATTACTTGTCATGATTTTGATATTAATTCTTTGAGTTTTAGGACAAATATCAGTTCAAACAATGGACATTTTTCCCCCTTTCTTATAAAGTTAGAGTAGATATATGATAAGAAAATATCATTTAAAGATAATATTACATATTATAGACACTAGTAAAATGTATAATTTCTGCAGTAATAAATCATTATGAAAACAAAAGTATTTAATAATTTTATTTCACAGACAAGGCTGGATTTGAATGCATGTTTTTTATTCGTTCAAAACTAAGAATTGGAATACATGTTCACAAAGGAAACAGAGTGGTAACTTAAGAGAAAATACCTAAGCAACTTTGTAGTGCTGTTAGCAATGAACTTGAATAACAGAAACAGTTGAGTTGCTCTTCCATAACTCCTGATTTTCCTGAATTCCCAGCCAGCCTAGTAGCTGTAATACTTCACACAGTTCTTAGCATATCATAATAACCCATAAATAATTGATTTGCTACAAAACCACAATCCTGGGTGAAGTTTCAAACCATTATGCAGTGGTGCACTAAAGCCGGCCCCTATTAGTTCTCACAAACAAAATGTTCAATTTTTGGGAAAAACGTAAAACTTTATTGAACAATTAAATTATATGAACTTAAAATTAAATAAATCATATTAAAAACAACAGTAAGAAAAACTCAGAACTCATCACTTCCTAGTTATTTGATCACATTGTACAACCTGTGATCCTAAGATTATTTATGTCTCTTGTTTCCAATTGGTAAAATTCTGTATAAGGGTATATGATGGTACATCACTTCCCATTTCTTCATTGAGTGATGTCACTTAATAGCATGAAATATGCCATGGTGGAAGCATTTACACCAAGGAAATTAGCAAATATTGTAAACCAGAGCAATTTCCTGTTAGAAAATCAATCATTAAACAGTGTATCAATCTTCATCAAAATCAACAATTTTTTTCTTCTATTTGTAGGATGGCCATATAAATGAGACAAGGTTTGGGAAGAGAAGACTTGACTCAAAAGATTATACAAGGTAGAAACAAGTGACATGTTCATACAGATTTACTCAGTAAAAAAAGAACTTTGGATTAGGTAATAGTACAAACATTTTACTTGAAAAGACAGTCTGAATTATCTATTAAGAAGCTTTGCTAAGGTAGATCAATCAACAGGCAATTGTCTCTAAATGGCAAACAGACAAGTTATGTATGCACACCATGCAAGTTACAGACTATAGTCTGTAATGTATTGATCAGTGATATTCATAAAAGTTTAACTTTTTCTCAGCCTTGAAAATGTCAAACATGTTTTTCATTTTGATGCCTACATTGACCACTGAATTAGTAACTATGCAACATGTTATTAGTGACGTGAGCAAGCTTCCAGAATACCAAATTAGATTCAACCATTTGGTACATTTAGTAGAGCCGAGGCTGGACATCATTACCCTCTCTGAGCATCCTTTTTGTTAGTTTCACTTCCTATGGAAGGAAACAAGTTTGGAAGAGAGATTGGCACTCATCAAGGGGAAAATAAAAAGTTGAGGGAAAACAGATTAAAGATTTGTTTCAAGATGAAGATCTAAATTTTTCCCTGTTAACCAATTGGGTTTGTATGGATATAGCAAATGACGAGGAATTAAATAAAATTTAATTTACAAACTCCAGAAATACAGATATCTATATGAATGTGCCTATGTAAATATATTTGCATATGTACACAATAAAGAATTTCTCACCAAATATTGACAGTAGTTGTCTCTGGGTGGTGGCATGTTGGTGATTTCACTTTCTTTTCCTTTTTTATTTAAAAATTTATCATTAAAATTAGCATGCATCCCTTTATTATAAAAAAAATTAAAATAAATAGAAATTCTAGAGACTTTAAAAAATTAAACTCATAATATCTTCAAATTTGATATGGAGTTAGATTACTTCTAATTTTCTTAAAAAATAGAATTTAACGCAAAAAGCCAAGTTTGCTCTCTTTCAAATGCTGTAATGTGTATTTTTGTCCTAAAAAAAGTAGGAAATAATTCTGTACAATAATACATTGATAGGATACTGTTCTGTGTGCAATTTAAGGCTGCACAAAATACTTGTTAAAAGTATAAGCTGTGAATGTTGGCAGATGCAGCTTGAAATCTCCACCACGCCTTTTACTATGTGACTTTGAAGCAACTTATTTAACCTTTCTCCTCGCTCTCTCAACCATAAAATAGAGATAATAAAATCCGTCTTGTAGGAATTTTACGAAGATTACATATGAACCTATGTCTAGCATGTAATTAGCAATCAATAAACAGTAGCTTGAAATCTCGCTGAAAGTGGGAAAGGTATGGCAGAAACACATCTGAGCAGATTGCACTGGGACTCAGATATTCAGTCCTGAGATTTTGTTGTAACATCAGAGCAAATGACTTGCACGTTGGAAGATGGAATGCGCGCACCTCGGATATTCCAAAGGATAGCCACGATCCAAGGGTTCACTACAAACTAAAGTAAATTATGCTGCTGGGATGTTTGTATAATCTTTGCTGCTCTCCTTTCTGTTTCTGTACTGTCTCTCTCCTTCTGAGCAGGCAGGGGGCTAAGTTGCATATGCTGTTCCAGCTGCTGTTGCTTCAGGCCTCCCACTTCAGCGTTAACTCAGGCTTTAATGTATAGAGCCAAGAAGCTGCTCGAATTTTTTCACAACGGGTTTACGTGGCGAACTGTTCTGTTGCAATATATGAGGGTGGGTATTGCCCAGAGTTTGTTTTAACGTAATGCTTTCTTCAAATACGGCTGAAGTCCAATTTAATGTCCTACACAGAGTCACCAAGTACTTATGGAGAGGCCACCATGTGCTGGGATGGATATTATTCCTGGAACTAGAAATCAAGGGACACAGCGAATATGTATATTTTATGAAGCTTATCCTTTCGTTGTAGGGAGATAATTGCAATAAGTAAGTAATTTATGTATGTTAGAAGGTGAGAAGTACTGTGCAAAAACAGTGCAAGGTAAGAGAAATTGGTAAGTTATATTCACATGCGCTTCTAGTCCCTGCGTAAATATCACCTCAATGACACCTCCCCTGACTACACTATATATAATTGTAATCTCTCCCCAAACCCAAACTCCAATTTCCCTGAACTTGCTGTATGTTGTCCATAGCAGTTATTGCTATTATTGTTTATTGTCTTTCTTCTCCCTCCCACTTGCATGTAAACTTCACGAGTGAGAGGAGTTTTGTCTGTTCTTTGTGTTATTCTCACTTTAGGCAAAACCACTGGTAAATGGTTCCATGATGTAGCAGAGGATTTTGAAAACTGAGCAAGGAACAGATGATGAAGGGCCATATAAAAGAATTTCACACTTATTGAACAGGACATTATGAGCCACTGAGCACACAGTGTAATAACCCATTTTGCACTTTGGAACGATTGTTTCACTCTCGCAAAAGTGTGAGGGTGGATGGAGGCTCCGGGAAATGATGTTTGCCTCCTCCATGTAGACGCAAAGAGACTTATGAGCTGTGATGTCAATAAAAGTGGGTGGGACTTGGTATCGAGAACTGAAATCTCAGGTGGAAATTGAGAGACTTAGAAGGACTTTCAATTTTAACGAACAGTGAGATTTTTAAAAAGAGGAGTGGGGGGACACATTTGAGAGTGTATATTCAGTTGAGACATTCTGAGTTTGGATAAATATCTGGGATACTCAAGTAGGGTAAGTAAACACTCACACTCAGGACTGGAGTCCCAGAAGTATCAAGATGGGAATTATAGCTTTGGAAATTGTGAGCATATTGGTAATAGTTGAATAGTGTGGCTAAAAAAATGATAATGTTTTATGTGCTGGAGGAAAAGCAAATAAAAAGAGGATGTTTTTAAAGCTGGGTAAAATCTCATTGGTGGAACAACCCAGAACACAGGTAAAATAACTCTCTATCCCTGAAATAGGCCAGGAGGATACAATGGTGTTTACCCTTATTCTTACTGACATAGTTTGCCTCTATTCCACTTGACCTAGGTACACATCTTAGTAATTGTTTTAAAGAAGCCAACCTTCCTTCTTTCATTACCCTTTCATGTCTGTTGTACTTAAGGATTTAGATGATGTTGCGTTTTGCTACAAAGCAACTAAAGATCTGGGATAAAAGCACACTTGGTCAGCACCAGGCAATTCTACCTTTCACCTTGTCTCATAAGGGCCTAGATCGCTGCTCTTTTTTTCCAAAGACTCTTCATCTGGTGCTAAGGTTATACATCAGTGACTTAGATCCTCTCTTCTAAATTGTAAATCCCTTGGGAGTAAAATCACGTAGGACAAGAAAGAGTTTTCCATTGCTTCTTTGTCCTTCTTTTGCACCCATTTGGAAAATTCATCTGTACAATCTAGTTTCTACACCTGAGCTATTGAGCACATCTTGAGGAAACCACATATATATGTTCATAAGGATTATTATATGTGTATCATTAGAAATTTTTACTGGAGCCTTATCACTGATGGACAAGGATCTTATTTTCCATCTGTTTCCTCCCACATTTAGAGCAATTGCCAGTTTACTTCTTTAGGGACTTTTAGAAGCCTAAACTTCAACACCACTGACACTTAAAAAATTTTTTTTTCAAGTGTTTATTTAGTTTTTGACACACAGGGAGAGGCAGCACAAGCAGGGCAGGCGCAGAGAGAGAGGGATATGCAGAATCCAAAGCAGGCTCCAGGCTCTGAGCTGTTAGCACAGACCTGAACGCGGAGCTCCAACCCATGAACCGTGAAATCACGACCTGAGCCGAAGTCACTCAACCAACCGAGCCACCCAGGTGCCCCCAGCACCACTGACACCTTAGTCCAGTACAACTCAATCCTCTTACTTCACAGAGGAAACAGAAGCCATAAATTCCTTTAACTTCTTACCACTGACATCTTTCATCTTGCACCATGCTATTAAAGCCAAAAAAGGTATTCTATTCCTGTGTTGAGATAATTTTTTCAGTAAATACCATCCAAAATTATAATATTCTAATATCATAATCTTACAAAAATTTGTACCTTATGCTTTTTGCCAAATGTTCCAATTTACCATTATACTTGTATTTCCAATTCTGTAATCCATGGCATATAATATTTTTTTTCTTGATTCTTCTTTCTCTATTTTTTTCCGTATTGTATATTTTTCCATTTACCACCAAGCTTCTTATAAAGATTGTCTACCTTTTTGGCTCTTCGTCTGAACATCAAATTGTCTTTAACATTTGCATTATGGTTTCTAGCATCCACTAACATTTTTACATTGACAGATCCAGTTGGAAACAAATAAGTCTATTATCTTATTTCACATTTCTTCTATAGCATTTGATACTTTTATGTAAATGTACCTTTTGAAATAAAATTCTGCTTTTGGCTGCTAATATGCAATGTGCTTGTCTTTTGTTCATTTCTCCTTGTCTATAGTTTTTTTTTTTTCCCCTTAGTATCCTTCTATTATGTATTGAATATTTCCCCAAATTCCACTTAAAAATCTCTTCTCATTCTGTGTAAATAACTAGTTTCTCTCCCTTAGCTTCAAGTGTCTGTCACTATATATTGACCGATTGAAATCTAAATCGTCAGCCCAGATTATCCCTCTGGAACTCCAGATTAGAATATTCAGTCATTCATTTCTCCCATGAAAACTTCATTTGACTTTTCTAAGATATTTACAGCAGATTGGATTTTAGGCAAAACTCTTTCTCTCTCTCGTTCGCCCCAACACACTTGTGTCTTCTTTTTATTCCTTACCTTAAAGACATCACAACCCCAAACCAGAAAATTGGAAGTAATTCTGGCTACTTCTTTTTCTATTGAATCTCACAATTTGCCAACAAGTTCTTTCCTTCCTATCCTCCTAGCATCTCCTGTCCTTCCTTTATCAAAAATTCTAAAGATTTATCCTAGATCATCATCAAGTCTCCCACTTATGGCATTAGTTCTCTGACTAGCCGCCTATTTTCAGTTTACCTCTTGTAATCTTATGTGCTGCTTCCAGAGCAAGGTTTTTCTAAGTGATAATCATATCATGTCAGTTTGCTATGGGATATGTTATAATGTATATCTTTTTCTCAGCATTTAAACTCTTTTTGAATGTACAATTGAAGTCTTACTGAAGGCTATTCACGATCTTTTAATCACCCATTTGACCTGATCATATCCCCCTATGTTATTTGCTGCTTTTAGCATTCCATAATCCTTACATACATTCGACTTTTTGATGGTTTTGTTTTCTTGAACATATTTCTTCAGTCCTTTGGAAAGATCTTTCCTTCTTGTACATTTGAAAAATTGCATTTATTTTTCTTAACATAGTTCACATCTTCATGAAGTACTTACAAACCTTATGATATCTATAAGCACACTCATGATACTATACTTTGTGAATGATCTCATTGCTTCATTTATAACATTTTATTATGACAGATTTATTCTTTTATCTGTATCCTTTCTTAAACTGTAAGTTTTTTGAGCTCTTTTCTCTCTTTTTCTTTATTCCTTTAATAGTACCTGAAACATATTAGAAGGTTGATAATTATTTACCAATTGAATTAAATAAAAAGGTAATATCATTATATTTATTTATCAATTTTTCTTTGTTTAAAGAAATTTTAATTCCAGTATAAATTACATACAATGTTATGTTATTTTCAGGTGTATAATATAGTGATTCAACTATTTTATATATTACTCAGTGCTTTTCACATAAGTGTACTTTTAATCCTCTTCTCCTGTTTCACCAATCCCCCCACCCATCTCCCCTCTGGTAACCATCAGTTTGTTCTCTATTTTTAAGAGTCTGGTTTTTTGTTTGTCTCTCTTTCTCTTTGTACATTTGTTTTGTTTCTTAAATTTCACATATGAGTAAAGTCATACGGTATTTGTTTTTCTCTGACTGATTTATTTCACTTAGCATTATACCTTCCAGATCCATCCATGTTTTTGCAATGGCAAGATTTCATTCTTTTTTATGGCTGAGTAATATTCCATTATATATATAAATATATATATATATATATATATATATATATATATCTCACCATTCATGTATTGATGGACATTGGACTCCATATTTTGGCTACTGTAAATAATGCCTCAATCAATATAGGAGTGCATATATCTTTTTGAATTATGTTTTCATATTCTTTGGGTAAATATCCAGAAGTGAAATTACTGGATCATAAGATAGTTCTCTTTTTAACTTTTTGAGGAACTTCCATACTGTTTTCCAGAGTGGCTGCACTAGTTTGCATCCCCATCAACAGTGCAAGAGGGTTCCTTTTATTCTACATCCTCGCCAAGACTTGTTGATTCTTGCGTTTTTGATTTTAGCCATTCTGACTGGTGCAAGGTGGTACCTGATTGTGGTTTTGATTTACCTTTCCCTGATGATGAGTCATGTTGAGCATCTTTTCAGGTGTTTGTTGGCCATCTGTATGTTTTCTTTGGAGAAATGTCTGTTCATGTCTTCAGGTCTTCTGCTTATTTTTAAATTGGAATATTTGGTTTTGCGGTGTTGAGTTGTGTCAGTTCTTTAAAAACTTTGGATACTAACACTTCATCACATATGTCATTTGCAATTATCTTCTCCCATTCAGTAGATTATCTTTTAGTGTGTTGATTATTCCCTTTGCTGTGTAGAAGTGTTTATTTTGCTGTAGTCCAAATAGTTTATTTTTGCTTTTCTTTCCCTTGTCTCAGAAACATGTTTGTTTCCCTTGCCTCTAGAAAAATGTTGCTGCAGATGAAATCTATAGCCTACTATTTATTCCTTCTAGTATATTTTTAATTTCAGTTAATGAGTTTTTCTTCTCTGATTGGTTCTTTTTTATGTTTTCTATCTCTTTGTTAAGAGTCTCACTCAGGTCCTCCACTCTTCTCAAGTCTACTGAATATCTTTATGACCATTACTTTAAATTTCCTGTCACGCATATTACTTATCTCCATTTAATTTAGCTCTTGTACTGAGATTTTGTCCTGTTCTTTCATTTGGGAATATTCCTCTGTGTCCACATTTTGTATAATTCTCCATGTCTGTTTCTGTGTGTTAGGAAAATCAGCTATGTTTTCTGCTCTTGAAGGTAGAGGCCTTCTGAAGAAGACATCCTGAAAGGCCTGACAGTGTGATATCTCCTGTTTACCAGAACCTGGTGTTTCAAGAGTGTCTCTTGTATGTGTTGTGTGTGTCCTGCTTTGTGGCTGAGCCATGTTTGTCTCCAGTCTACTCATCTGTACTGACTCTCTTCGCCTGTCATGGGCAGGGTTTGGTCCCTGTGTTTAGCGGGCCAGTTGTGGGCTTGAGTTGAGTCAGATCAGGCATTTACCATAGCTGCCAGAGCACTGAACTGCAGGGTGCTTTCCCTGGGAGGTTTTGACTGGTGGGTGGGGCCTGCAGTCAGACCTGATGTCTGCCCCCAGCCCACTGTTGGGGCCACAGTTGGACTGGGATATGTGGTTCTATTCCCCTTTTCCAAGGACAGGAGTCACTTTGGAGTGGTGTTGGCTCCCGTTGGGGCTGCTTGCACACTGCCAGGCTTGCAGCAGTTGTGAAGCCCCACTGATTGTAGGAACTCAGGAAATTAGACCTCTCTGGTTTTCAAAGCCACATGTTACAAAGAGTCTTCTTCCCAGTGTGGACCTTCATGCCTGGGATACCTGTATGGGGTCTGCTCCTCTCCCCTCTCTGTGCTGGTGGAAACACAGAGTGCTGGTCCTCTCCACTGAGGACAGTCCTGCAAGTCATTGTGGCTCCTGACTACATTTTAGCCCTTCCTACCCTCTTCATTGTGGCTTCTTCTTTACAGTTAGCTGCAGAGAGTCCTTTCCATCAGTCTTTGGGTTGTTTCCTAGGCTATTTACTCTGATGTGGATGTTAGCTAGGTGTATCCATGGGAGGTTGTGTACCTAGGATTCTCCCACTCTGCCATTTCCCCCCAAAATCTCCTCTCATATCACTATATTTAAATATAACCTTTGATCCTTTATAATCGCATTCCTTAGAAAATTGAGAATAAATTATTTTCTTCATCTGATCCTGGTTATAGTATATGCTAAAAGCTTAGACAAATGAGAAGTCTGCCTTCTTAGTACTTTCAATCATATTGAAATCGATACATTTCAGTTTTCATATTCTTGCTCATTAAATGTTTGATGATTTTTTTCTCAATTATCTTCCTATTTTGTATCTTCTGAAAGTTTTTTTTTAGCTGGCTGAGAGAAGGATTAATATAATAACCTAGTAGCTAGCTATATAGTTCACTTTTAGCTTGTAGACTTAATCACTTTTCTTATCTCTTCAAAATACAAAAATTAATTAGCTTTGTGATAAATGTTTTATGTTCTTTGTTTTGATGAATCATATTTATCCAATAACCACCTTATTTTACTTTGCTACAGCGTGCTAGCTTATTTGTATAAATTTATTAGCATATTACTTCTTTCTCCACCAGACTGCCTCCTTTAAGAAATTATGAAATGACTCCTGTTCCTGTTTTTAGTTTAGTTATGCATTATGCTTTATTGCATTTTCTGTTTGACTTTTATAGTTTTAATTCGTTAATGACAGAGAAAGGAGCAGAACAAAAGTCAAAGGCTGAAGTCTTTCCAAATTTGATGAAAATCATTATTCTGTACATCTCAGAAACTCAATGAACTGTAAGTAGGACAAAAGCAAAGAAATCTACACACAGGCATGTCACAGAGTAATGTTGAAACCGAGAAAAAGAGAAAATCCTGAAAGCAACAAGAGAAAAATGATTTGTCATGCACAAAGGAACCCCAATAAAATTAGCACTAAATTCTCTTCAGGCTGAAATCAAGTGATCTTACACACTAATTTAAAACAAGAATGACAACAAAAACAAAGAATACCAGTAATTATGTAATTATAAAAGCCATTGTAAATGCATGTTACATCTCCTTTCTATTCTTGAATGATTCAAAAGCAATTGCATATATGTATCCACATCCATATCCATCCATATATATATCTATACCTGTATGTGTATGTATATCTGTATCTATATCTATTTACCTGTACAGTATGTTGTTGGAGTTATAACACAAATAAATGTAATATATTTGACAAAAATACACAAAGGAGGTAGGTAGAAACAAAGTTGAATTCTCTATATATTTACTCTCCTTTATTCTCTGTGTTTTTAAAAATTATTTTAGAGAGAGAGTGTGTGTGAATGCGAGACAAGAAAGAGGGAAAGAGAGAATGATTCTTAAGCAGACTCCACACTCAGCAGGGAGCCGGACATGGGGCTCAATCCCACAATTCTGGGATCATGACCTGAGCCAGAATCAAAAGTCTTACATTCAACCGACTTAGCCACCCACCTGCCCCATGTATTTCCTTAAAAGACAAAAAAAGTAATACTTGTAACAATTTATATTTGAGTTAGTAACATATATTGATGCAATATATATGACAATAATAGCACACAGCACAGGGAGAAGAAAGAGAGCTATATAGGAGCAACACTTCTTTATTTCATTGAAATTAAGCTGTTGTAAATCTGAATTAGATTTAGATGAGTTGAGATATATATGATAAGCTCTAGAACTACTAAGAAAATCGCTAAGACAATATGTTTAAAACATTATGGAAATTAAAATGTTACACTACAAAATATTCAATTAATGCAAAAAACATTAAGGAGAAATATAAGAATAAAAGATACATGAGACATATAGAAAACAAAAAGTAAAATGGAAGATGTAAATCCAACTGCATCAATAATAACACTAAGTATGAGTGGATTAAATAATCTGATCAAAGGCAGTTTATAAATTGGATATATATATTTTTAAAGATCTAACTATATACAATGAACAGGTGTCACACTTTAGAAATCAAACACCTAGAAAGATTGAAAATAAAAGATTGGGGTGCCTGGGTGGGTCAGTCAGTTAAGCAGCCAACTTTGGCTCAGGTCATGATCTCATGGTTTGTGAGATTAAACCCCATGTCTGGCTCTGCACTGACAGCGGAGAACTTGCTTGGGATTCTCTCCCTCTCCCTCTCTCTCTCTCTCACTCTCTCTGCCCTCCCCCCCCGCTTGCACCTTCTCTTTCAAAATAAATAAATAAACATTTGTAAATAAAAATAAAAGTTTGGAAAACAGCATCCATAAGATGTGTGTTGTTATGTAAATATAAGATAAAATAGACACTAAAACAACAAAAAAATGAGGACAGGGACAGGGACATTTCATAATAATAAGTTTCAATCCATCAGGAAGAGATAAAATTATAAACATGTATGCACCTAACAATAGGACTCCAAAATATACAAAATACCAACTGACAGAACTGAAGAGAAAAATAGACAATTCAACAATAATAGATGGATATTTTAATATCTCATTTTCAATAATGGAAAGATTACAGAAAAAAATCATAACAAAGAAGAACAATGTTGGAGAACTCACTAATCCAAATTTCAAAACTTACCACAAATCAATATTATTTAAGACAGTGTAGTATTGCCATAATGTTAGAAATGTAAATCAAGCAATAAAATTGAGAGTCAAAAGAATAAACTTCCACTTTTACATTCATTTGTTGCTTGACAAAGGTACAAACAAACACAAATGAATGGGAGGAGTGACTGCAAGTGGAAAATTAATAAATACATTGTAAAACATAACTTATTATTGATGTGTTTTTTTGCTTTCTGAGAAAAATTAGTATCTAAACTTACAGCATAATTCTTTAAACATCAATATTAAAAATAAGATTGTATTATTTTCACTTCCTGAAACCAAAAGAAGGATGAAGCTCCCCTTTCTTGAAAACTAGGAAAGGGGCACCTTGGTGGCTAAGTTGGTTGATCCTCTGACTTTGGCTGATGTCGTGATCTCACGGTTTGTGAGTTCAAGTGCAGTGTCGGGCTCCGTACTGACAGCTCAGGGCCTAGAGACTGCTTCGGATTCTGTGTCTCCCTCTCTCTCTCTCTCTGCCCCTCCTTCCTTTGCACTCTGCTTCTCTCTCTCTCTCAAAAATAAATAAACTTTTAAAAATTAAAAAAAAAAGAAAACTACGAAGAATCACAATAAACCAAAGAAAAGAACATGTCATTATTTCTGCCATACTTAAATTAGCTTACTTTCGATCATTTACCATGGGGTCGACACTGTGCTAAACACATTAAACAAAACTTTTTATTTAATCCTCCTTACAACTCTATAAGAGAGCTACCTCATTTTTTAGATGAAGAAACTGAGACTTAGGACATGTATAATTGTCCCAAGGTGATACATAAAATGATGGTCTTGTCTCAGACTTTGGCAATTTGACTCCAGAACTTTTATGTTTCATCATGTGTGGGAAAGGAAGTCACACACACACACACACACACACACACACACTTAACCAAGGGAGAAATAAATTAATAAAGAACAAATCTTATGATAGTCATATTCTGGACATACAGACCAAGTGTGAAGGTGAAGAAGCAGCAAAAGAAGGTGTAGTTGTTTCTTATGTCAATTCTTATGTCTGTTGCTACTTCCAGAGCAGTGGAGCAT
Organism: Panthera uncia; assembly: GCF_023721935.1. Lineage (NCBI taxonomy): Eukaryota > Metazoa > Chordata > Mammalia > Carnivora > Felidae > Panthera > Panthera uncia. Next base: position 35,670,049 of record NC_064811.1, read on the forward strand.
GGAAATAGAGAGCTAGCAGCCCTCATAAAAACTGAAAATTCTTGCTGTTTTCTAGTGAAACTAAAAATGGGTCACCTCGATTTGAATTTAACCCTATGTACATATTAGCCTTACTTTATTTTGAGCATGTAAGCGTCCTATGTTCTCCTATGACTTGACCTATGAAAAATTTCTGACTGATACTCAAGTTGCGAAGAGCTCCAACCTCGGATCATTTTCAAAGCAAAACCAGCTTCAAGACGCAAAATCCTCTTCTCTTAACTGAAAGGATTTAAATTACACTGTGGATAAGATGTGGTAAGCAAAGCAGCTAAAACAGTGTGCTATTGCGGAGGTAAATGGACTGAAACAGATGGAAGGGGGAAGAGGGGGGCTTTCCTAGAGGCGCAGTGTCTGTGTGTCACCAGCTGTTGCTGGGAGATAATGTGCAACGGCAAGTGATATATAGGAGGAAATCCAAATGCCTGTAGTCCTCTGCTTTGGACTGTTAGGAGAAAGAGCCTCTACTTGAGTTCTTTTAATTGAAGGTAAAGGCTGGAATTTGCAATGCCCACCGAAAATGACACTTCCTTCTTTGATTGAAATGTAACACAGGACTCAAAAATTGCCCATTTTATTCCACAGTGGGATTCAGCTACAGCTGAATTCACCGAGGGAGCCGTGGGGGTTTTGGGGTGGGAGAGGGGTAATGGGTAGAAGGTAAGGTAGAGTAGAGTCTTAATCATGCTGTCTAGTCTGTAAACATTTTTGTCATTTTAAGTTTAAGTTAGAATTTGGTAGTTTCAACGTTGTTATTTAAATATACAGAGGAGGGGCGCCTGGCTGGGTGGCTCAGTCGGTTGAACTTCAGCTCAGGTCATGATCTCACAGTTGATGGGTTTGAGCCCCATGTGGGGCTCTGTGCTGACAGCTCAGAGCCTGGAGCTTGCTTCAGATTCTGTGTGTGTGTTTCTCTCTGCCCTTCCCCTGCTCATGCTCTTTCTCTCAAAAATAAATAAACATTAAAAAAAAAAAGTTTTTAAATAAATAAATAAATAAATAAGTAAGTAAATATACAGAGGAAAAAAAGTACCACTTAAACCACAATTGCCTGAATGTGTTTTTTAGGAGAAGTCTAATTTCTACATTAATTGATTCTTTTATTATTATTATTTAAATTTTTTTTAATGTTTATATATTTTTGAGAGACAGAGTGAAGCTGGGGAGGGACAGAGAGAGAAGGAGACACAGAATCCGAAGCAGGCTCCAGGTTCTGACTCTCAGCACAGAGCCTGATGTGGGGCTCGAACTCACAGACCATGAGGTCATAACCTGCGCCGAAATAGGATGCTTAACCAACTGAGCCACCCAGGCTCCCCAATTCCTTTATTATTAAAGACAAAATGCCACTGCATGATGTGGATGGCCTAGATAGGACTGCATTTATCTGGGAGTTAGAGATTTTCACAAAGGCTGTTTAAAAGAGGGTCTGTGAATACGAGGCAGTTAGAAAACATATGATTAGGACATGAAGAAAGGCTCTTTGGTGGTAAAGAAGCCAAAATAAATAGAAGAAACCTGAAGACAAAGTAAAAGGCAGCAGTTGAATACTTGAATACTTACATGATATTTTCAACAGGTGAGGCCTTGTGAGTCATCTCTGGAAAATTGGCGAACTGCACATGTCAAAAGCGACTATAGAATAGTATCCCGCAATTACAAACAAGGTATTTTATATGCACACACACACATGGATGGGTCTTTTTTTTTTTTTTTTAATATATGAAATTTACTGTCAAATTGGTTTCCATACAACACCCAGTGCTCATCCCAAAAGGTGCCCTCCTCAATACCCATCACCCACCCTGCCCTCCCTCCCACCCCCCATCAACCCTCAGTTTGGATGGGTCTTAACAATGGTGTGCTAAGTGAAAAAATTAAATGATGTATAATAATATATAAAAATAAAACTTTCTGTAAATTATAATATATGCATGCAAAAAATATATTTTATGATTTTTCAATGAAATAAAAGATACGTTTAACACACCAAAGTGATCACAGAGTGAGGTGAAGGGGTTCATGAAGACAAAGTATATGGGGAATGAATCATAAAACTTGAAATGACCCAAGACCTGTGATGGACATTCATTTACTCGCAGTTCTGGAGCTAGACATCAACGATCAAGGTGCCAGCAAATTTAGTTTCTGGCGAAGACTATCTTCTTGGGTGTAGACCTCCCCTTCTCACTGTGTCCTCACATGGCCTTTCCTTCATGTTCCTTCAGAGAGAGAGATCTTTGGTGTTTCTTTCTCTTCTTTCATGACACCAATTTTATCACATTAGGGCCACATTTATGACCACATTTAACCTTAATTACTTCCTCAAAGGGATCACCATGTGGTAACAAAGGAGAAAAAAAAAATACCTGCAATAGAGGAAGACTTATCGCTTTCTTCATTGTTGCGATATAGTTTATTTACACCAAACTATGATAATATAGAGAAGGAAATGAGGTAGAAGCTGCCAGAATCTCTGTAGATTTACAAATGCAAACTGGGTGAAGAGAACTCCTTGAACCCACACACGCTTCAGTAACAGACAAGTCAGTTGCATGTACACAGAGAACATAAGACATGAGACATTTCATAGGTTTTTTGCTTTGTGTTGGCATTTTAAGCATAATGTGTGTTACAACTTTACATTTTATTTTATTTTACTTTATTTACAATTCTTTTAATGTTCATTTATTTTTGAGAGAGAGAGAGAAAGAGACAGAGCATGAGCAATGGAGGGGCAGAGAGAGAGGGAGACACAGAACTGGAACACAACTTTACATTTTAAATAACTATTCCACATACTTTGTGACAATGATTAAGGATATAATGGGTTTTAGCCATTGGAATGAGATTAGGAAGACAGAGGATAGGGAATCCGTTATCTCTTCTGTCAGTGGTAGGTAGATATTTGGGAAAACAGCAATTCTAGGATTTTCAGCAGTTTCAGATCACCTGCTTTCGTGCTAGAAGCAATTGGGTTTACCAGTGGTAAATTCCTGTTATTTTGGCATTTTCTAATTCCTTTTCAATCAGCAGTCAACTTTTCATACATTTTATAAGCATGCAATTTGCTATATTAAATCCCTTCTTGTTAAAATATCTTGAGTCTTTTCTGTTTCCTGGATGCTTACTGAGTAATCATAGTAATCATTTACTAGGAACATTCTAAATCCTCTGTTAATAAATTAAGAATAAAATCTGGTTGATCAGCATTTAATTAAGCCAAACTTCTATTTATATTTAAGGTTTTATGACCTATAACACTTTCAGTGAAATCTCATCTTGATAATTTTAACTTATGGTAATAAATTCTATTGAAATTTTGTCCAAATTATACAAGAGTTCAGCATTTGAAAGCTATAATTAATGCAAGTTGAACTGAGTTTTATAATAAATGTATCCAAATATCAGTGAATTTATTCCAAATATTAAAGAACAAACAAAAGAATTTGGAAAATATTGAGTAATGGGGCTTAAAATGATATTTTTAACTCCTAAACATAATTTATTTTTAAAAGTATTTATATACTAATTTATTTTTGTTATTTTTTAGTGTTTTTTTTTTTTTCCCATCATATTGTCCTTCAGAGGAAAAGAATTAAGTATAAGTAAAAATACGGGACTAGTTTAACTGGTAAAGGAAAACTGAGGTGTCTTGCTTATTATCATGTTATTTAGATCACTTATGTATTCAAAAATATCTTTAAGAATATTTTTCACGTATATAACTCTAATCTCTTTTTAGAATTCTTTTTTCTTCCTTCTAGAACTGCTTTTGATTAGGGCTATAATTTTTCTAAATTATTTACTTTTCACTTCTTGATCCAGGTATAATTATAATCCTTTAAGTCTTCGGAGGAGTAAGACTTGATTTTGTTGACTATCCCATTATCTAAGCTTTTAGCTTCTTGCCTTATCAGTTCTGCAATGGTCCATCATGCTGTGCATTACTATCTTGCTTTCTTTCTTTTTTTTTTTTTTTTTGTTTCTTTGTCTTTTCTTTTTTCTTTTTTTTTAAAGAATTACATTGTGTATTTTTACTTCAGGTGAATTCTGTAATAAAAATATATAATAAAAATTCCATGATAGTCACAAAATAGTCACATGTTAAGGTACTAGGGACTAAAGTTGGGTGATAATAACTGTTGTAGAATAGTAGCCTCTATTAAGCTATAACCAAAGGTGGAAGATACACTCTCATGTCAATAAGTGGCCATTTATGTATGTAAGTTCTAATAGGTAGAAATAAAAAAAGGTTTTGATTTACCTAACATGTATGAACTGTATCATGCAAGACAAAAGTAATGAGAAAAAAATTCTAGAAAGCGTGAAGTGTTTTAGCACAATAATTCAAACACATTTGAAGAGAAAAAAAATGTGCACAAAAAAAGGGCACAAATGTGACTTTCTAAATATATACTATGAATAATCATATTCCAGAGAGAAATAATAATCATATTTCCAGAGTGTAGAAAGGAAAAAAAAATATTTAAAATAATTAATACTTCAATTTATTATAAGCTAAGTCACCATTTATTTTAAAATTCAAAAGTACTGCTCCTGGTTTTCAAAATGATACTTTAGAATAAGGATATGTAGTTACTAAATATAGCAGCTTGATTTTTTTTCTGAAACGGTACTTCTCAGTTTCAATGAGACACACAATTTTGAGAATGATTTAAGTACAACGAAGCTCTTGCAGAGTTTCATGGTTATTATAGGTCTTTGACATTGCTGGAAACAGCAAGTGAGGATTTAGATAATTTTCTATGGCAGCAAGTGGATATAAAAATTAAAAAAGAAAAGGTAAGGATGAAGCTGACAAACTAGATGATTTGTTTCACTTTCAATTAACACTCAGCACATTTTGTGAAATTATTGAATGTTTTTCAATATTAAATTTTATTTTTTAAATGTTTCAAAAATCTTAATTATTTTGTTATTATTACCCATCTATATTTCACTCTTCTCTTTGTTCTTTCTTGTATGTTTTGACTCACATCCTGGAAAAAAGGGAGGAAATGAATTGCAGTGTTTGGCAAATATTATTTTAGGCATGTTGATAGAAAGTCATTATCAATTGTCCTTTATGCTTTCAACCATGTGTTAAAAGTATTTTAAAGTTTATCAGTGCTTACTGTATCCAAGAAAGAGAAAACACTTTCCTTTAAAAAGACTTGTACTCATTAAAATTAATAATTTTAGGGCCACCTGGGTGGTTCAGTTGGTTAAGCTTCCGACTTCAGTTCAGGTCATTATCTCGCAGTTTATGAGTTCTGACAGCTCAGAGCCTGGAGTCTGGTTCGGATTCTGTGACTCCCTCTCTCTCTGCCTCTCCCCTGCTCATGCTCTGTCTCTGTCTCTCAAAACATAAATAAATATTAAAACATTTTTAATTAATAATTTTATAACATAATTTTGTATCACTTGTCTGCTGAATTTGTACATTTGGTGATTCTTAAGATTCATACAACTAAGTAAATAAACACAATATCTAAAAAGTATTTGGTAGGGGCTCCTGGGTGGCTCAGTCTGTTGAAAGACCAACTTTGACCCAAATTATGATCTCATGGCTCATGAGTTTGAGCCCCACATCTGTATCCGGCTGGCTGTTGTCAAAGCAGAGCCCAGTTTGGATCCTCTGTCTTCCTCTCTCTCTCTGTTCCTCCTTTGCTCGAGCTTTCTTTCTCAAAAATAAATTTAAAAAAATTTTAAAAAAACTAAAAAGTATTCCGTAAAGTTTTGTTAGCACAATACCTGGGTTTTACATTTTGACAAAATTAGTTTTCCCTAGAATGTAACTTACCTACTGGGTTGTAGATTTCAGACATATTGCACTGAATAATGAATGTTAATCAAGAGTGCTGATATTATGTAAATATAAGTAGTTTATATCTGTTGATGACAGATATCTAGGAAATAAAAAAATCATGAGAGGACTAATGAGGAAAAACAAAGAAAATATGTACAACTGGGACATTTCATTTTTTTTTATTATTTATTTATTTATTTATTTATTTTTATTTTATGTAAGGGAGAGGGACAGAGAGAAAGAGAGAGCAGGGAAGGGGCAGAGAGAGAAGGAGAGAGAATCTTAATCTTAAAAGCAGGCTCTGCAAACAAGAAGGGGCTTGATCTCATAATGGTGAGATTGTGACCTGAGGCAAAATCAGGAGTCAGACACTCAACTGACAACCCAAAGTCATTTTAAAATAAGAAAATGTGAAAGAATACAGTGAGTTTTCTAAATCTCCCAATATTTTGAACTCCAGCTAAACTCCAGCTACGTCTAATACTTTCAATATTGAAATTTCTGTGACTCTTTTGGGTTCATCAGATTGCACATGATTTAGCTTTCAATGGAGCTTCTTTAAACTATTGGTTATCCTTCTGCCAAACTGGAAAGATGACTCTGGGCCTCTGCATCACAATCACTGCCTAGTACACGTCCCCTATGTTCTCACCACACATGCTATGCAGGGTCATATTGTGTTATATTTAGTTGTATGCACACCTATTTCCAACAGTGGGATCAACAAGGCTGTGCTTTTAAGTTTAAATGGCAATGACTGAAAATTTTAGCTCTCTGTGACAGTCTTGTAATATCAACATCAGAACCACTACTGGGAAAAATATATAGATAAGATTAAACTAATGTTAATAAAAAAGTGATAAACTTAACAAAGGGCCAATTACTGTGGAGAATTTCGAGGAGAAAAAGTGGTTTTGATACTACAACAAGGAATACTGCTTAACAGAGGCTCGGGGCGCCTGGGTGGCTCAGTCGGTTAAGTGTCCAACTTCGGCGCAGGTTATGATCTTGCGGTTCGTGAGTTCAAGCCCCCCGTGGGGCTCTGTGCTGACAGCTCAGAGCCTGGAGCCTGTTTCAGATTCTGTGTCTCCCTCTCTCTGACCCTCCCCCGTTCATGCTCTGTCTCACTCTGTCTCAAAAATAAATAAACGTTAAAAAAAAATTTAAAAGAGGCAACATTTCAGGTGGACCTTATACATGAAATTCATTAATTTTCAGGGTGGAATTTTAGATATGGATTACTTGTTTTAGCTGCCATTAGTCATTTTCATATTCTAGCCTCAAAGGAAAAAACAATAACATGTCAGCCAGCCTTTATAAACTATGGTTATACACGGACAAGAAGATGGAACTTTCCTTTTATATTGCTTCCTCTTCAATTGTTATAATGATATAATTTCAGAAACAATTTCCAATAAAGTTATTCAGTGTTATTTTATAAATTTATGATAATGAGGCACAATTTTCATTAAATTGCATTACTAGGTCAATAATATTACTTGATATGCTGTAAATACAGGTTCAGACATAGGGAGCATATTAATTCCCAGAAAATTCATCCCTGATTGTGAGATAAAAGGTAAAAATGGTGATGCAACATTAATGTACAAAAATCTGTTGCATTTCTATATACTGATAGTGAAGTAGCAGAAGGAGAAATTAAGAAGACAGTCCCACTTACATTTGCATCAAAAAGATGCAATGTATTGTATATACCTAGGAATAAACTTAACCAAGAAGGTAAAAGATCTGTGCTCCAAACACTATAAAACATTGATGGAAGAAATTAAAGATGACACAAACAAATGGAAAGATACTCCATGATCAAGGTTTGGAAGAAACAATATTGTTGAAATGTTCATTAAAAGAGCAAAAATGGAATAGAGTTGAAATTTATTATGACTGTTGTTTTTGTTGTTGTTTGATATGTCTTTTAGTAACAGTTGTTCAGTTTGAAACATTGTGTGACTAGCACATGTCCATAAGTGAACATTCTGTGATGAGGACATGTTTGACATTTCTACTCATTTTCTAAATTACAACTAATATGTGAAAATTAGATGTTCCTTAGTAAAGACTCTCTCTCTCTCTCAGTCTCTCTGTCTCTATCTCTGTCTCTGTCTCTTTCTCTCTCTATATATATAAATACATACATATATATATTTAATGTCACATTTAAGGACGTTGCTAAGAGTTATCACTTCTTCAGAAGTAAATATGATCATTTTTTGCCTGCTTATTTGAACATTTGAATAAGGAAAAGATTGCTTTACCAAAAACTGTTAAAAATTATGCAAAAAACTTACTTCACCCTGTGAACTTGCAAAGCACTATTTTCACATGCAATCTTTTTTTTCTTTCCCTTTAAGTGATACCCTTTTTTTAAAAATTGAAGTATTGTTGACACCCAGTGCTACTGTAGTTTCAGGTGTGTAACACAGTAATTGGACAAATCTATACCTTGTGTGTCCATGCAATCTTTACGCGGTGGGTTTTAACTGAGGGGTAAAAGTTATTGATGTACCTCGATACCTCTATAGACATCTATAGATATGCCAAATCTATACATAGGCCAACCCTTTTTAATTAATGTTTGAAAAAAATTTTGTAACAATTCTAGATACATAATATTATCATGTCCACTAGCAGCTGGAACATTGAATTAAGTGTGGGATAATTAAATCGTACACCAAATTATTAAGAAAAAGAAAGTCTTACACAAAATAAGTACTGTTCTTAAATTGCTGTGAATAAAAGCTCTGAAACAGAGGGTAAATTTAAAACAACATGCTCCAGTGCATCTCCTAGATGTCTGTTGGACCATGCAAAACCTCTTCTTACTGAATATATAAATGAGCAAAGTCAGGAAATAAACTATTCTACTCAGTGCCAGAGTGCTCAAGAACAACCATGTGGAGAATGCAATGAAACAGAATCCAATTTAATTTCTTCAGCTGAGTTGCCAATAAAATATGTTTTCCAAGTGTATACCTCACGACAGAAAGCCCAACAGCCTCTTCTCCAGTTGACTGTGTTCAGTGTATATTATCTGTAACTTTCCTCACTTTATATCCAGCATCTCAAACTGGATTTACAATCTCAAAGTAGGCTGTACTTTCGTTTATCTGGAGTACGTATCATAAAATCATGCATTGAGTAGGGGTTCTATAGATATCTATTGATTCTGTGTGAAAAAAAAATTTCTACTTTATCTGAGTGGAATGTTGTTCTATGATAAAAAACAAACAAACAAACAAACATAGCATACCACATTGGAAAAATGGTATGCATAAACACCAAGTGAATTATTTTTTTCAAGATTCAAGTGTATTCTCTGTGACCTATTTAATTCTCTAAGTCTGTGATTTGGCTAAGAAATAATTACCCAATGTTGTCTATATTTTATTCTTATAGTACCATTTGATTCAAAAGTCTATTTTCTTGAATTAAGTATTCAATGCACACCCCAACTCCTGCAAATGATGAGTAGATTTTTTTTTTTTTTTTTGGCAGGCTTGCCTAGGTAGTTTTAAAAATGAATCCAGCCATTGACTGGTGTGTTTTAATTGCCATAATTTGAATAATTAATTCTATGTTTAGAAAATGAGTTCAAGGTGGTGTGTGATTAACCATGTTTAATGAAGTCATTACCTGATTAAAAAGCATTTCATGCCCATGACTGATTATATCCAAATGCTAATCAATTTGATTTAAATTGTCTCTATATATTTGAATTTGTTACAATTTTGTGTTATACCTACTGTGATGAAAACTACATTGATATTCTATTGTGGGTTATTGTCTATACTTTTGGACTTCCTATTTCTAGAAGTACAGTATAGGAAACAGTGTTTCAATTCCACTAGCAACAACATCTGCAGAAAATGTTCTTGGCTTAGGAAGTGATTTCATTTTGGAAAGTAGAGCTTTTAATAGAAGGGACTAGTTTGATTAAGAAGAGAGCTCTTTAGTGATAAATTAGATGGCTGAATTTCTGAGGGGTTTTCTTATATATTAACTCAAGCTCTTAGTCTCCAAAACCAGAACATGTCAAACTTTCCATGTGGCCTCGAGACAGTGAATGATTTTAAAGAAAAGACATTTGAAGTATTTTTAATAATAGATTTCAGGAGCATGAAGAGATTTTTTTTAGACGACAGGTACCAGCTGTTTTTCTTCTATACTGAGCACAGAACAAGGGAAAATGCAACTAAACTAAGAAGTGAGGTATTTTGGTTCTTAGGATTGCTTTGGAAGTATAAATTAACTCTTGTGTGTGAAGATGCATTGCTGAGGTTAGACTATGATCCTCCTTTGTAGAAAACTTTAAAAGTTGCATCATTTCTCATGTGATTGAGTTATAATACATGACTTCCTGCCTAGAGTAGTCAATAGCTTTCCAAAGTTGCTTCCTTCAGCAAGCAATCTTTTAGTGCTGTGGGACACCATTTTCATATTTTCAGTACAAATCGGGTTTCAAAAAACAAGCCATTATTTATGCTATAAACTCAGCTGTATGGACATCTTTGACATCTGCAGCAAATAAGTGCATACCTACTTATATACATACATACACATGCATACCTGTATGATGCAATGCTCTTCCACTATATATTTTTTTTTCTTCCACTATACTTTAAAAAATGTGTTTCATTCTACAAATTTTCACATCTGAGGATAATAGGTCCTTCAATGGTTATTAAGACACTGTTGCTATTGGCCGATGGACAAAAGACAAATATATTTTCAAGAGAAATACGCTTTGGATTTGTCGCATAATGCATGTGAAGACTTTGCAAACGCATAAGCAGATCAAGGTCTTTCAGTCTTGGCACTAACGACATTTTGGGCGGGATAATTCTCTGTGGTGAGGAACTTCCCTGCGGGTGCTGCAATGGTTAGCAACATCCCTGGCCTTTATCCAACCTATAGCAGTGGCATCCCTCCCAGCAAGTCATGATGATAAAAAAAAATGACTACAGACATTGTCAAATGTTGAAATGTTGTCTGAGGGTGGGGGACATGGTGGCGGTGGTGACAAAGTGCCCTCAGTTGGAAGCCAATGAAGTAGATAATGACGAGTCTATATCAGCACGGGTTTTGATGATATTTATAAACATAAACTGATGATTGCCAGTTATTGTATGATAATTCACGTAAGGCAATGAAACTAATGCAGTCTCTAGCATATAAGCTCACTCAAGAAGCGCTTTTGTAAAAGTGAATAAATGGAAAAATTAATTAACATTAAAGTGAATAAGTGAAGTAGAAGAAAAGTAAAAATTCCAAAGAATACTACAATCTGAAGGATATTCCTTAATTTTTTTTTTAATGTTTTATTTATTTTTGAGACAGAGAGAGACAGAGCATGAACGGGGGAGGGTCAGAGAGAGACGGAGACAGAATCTGAAGCAGGCTGCAGGCTCTGAGCTGTCAGCACACAGCCCGACGCGGGGCTCGAACTCACGGACCGTGAGATCATGACGTGAGCCAAACGCTTAACCGACGGAGCCACCCAGGCACCCCTGAAGGGTATTCCTTAAAAGGTACTGATAAAGTTTGTATGTGTCACTGTTCAGCTCCAAAATAGATCAGCTTAAATGATCTTTATTTCTTGTGCATAAAGACAAACATAAAGACCTGTAAACGAAGCCAAACTGAATTTATTTTTCAAATTTCTCTAAGCTTTATAAATTTCCTAGATGTTTCAACATAGTCAAAAGTAATTTGAATTTTTAACCATGCTTAACATTTTCAACTATTAAACAGTCTTAATAGTTTTCACAATAATGATAAAATTGATTTTCTTTTCCCCTTTTCCTTGATTATTCCCTTCTTGGCAGTGGCTACCAGTAACGTGAGGTACACAGATGTGACTGATAATAGGAAGGAACATGGATTCATGATCATGTCTGCCAACTCATTTTTTTAAAACCACATTTTTTTTTTCCCAAGCAGGAGTTTAGCTTTCTACATTTCTAAGAATATCTTCCTTAATACCTTAGGGAAGATCATATTAGTGATTCTTAAAATGACCAAAGCTGACATTCTCCCAGCTTGAACTTCATTATATTCAGAGGATTTTTTCGTCTATGAAAATGTGCACTACCTAGGAAGTGGTCTAAATTTTTAAAAATGGAAGATAGAGGTATTTAAAGTCACCTTTAAGTCATCAGTCATCTTGGCTGTCACCACCTTCACATCTGAGACCACCATACACCCGCCAACCTTAGTAGGCTCACCCTTAAGGTGAGATCATTCAAGCCATGTGAACCTTACACAGTCACCAGTACAAAATCATGATCGAAATACACATTGTTTCAAGGTACCATGTTTTGAGACGGTTTGTTACACTATGAAAGCTGGCTATATATAATGTCCTAAATAGCAAAGTATAGTAGAATTAAGTGTACATGACATTCTTTTGATTAAGAATTATTATATTTTTAATCAAGAGACTGATAACAATAATTGAACCTCCCAAGAATGTGTCACTTATTTATAACTTAAGCAGTCTTAATAGAGTACAACACCAATTAATACTTTACAGAATTACAGTTCTCAGAAAACCACATAATTCCATTAGACCTAAAAAAAAAAAAAAAAAAAAAACTATCCAAAAAGAAGCACATTAATTTCTATAGAATGAATAACTACAATATAAGTAGATATGTACATACATTACTATGAAATATAGTCAATATTTATTAAATGTTAACATTCAGATATAGCAGGGATCTATGAATATTAAAATTTTTGATATTAATCAGTGTTGTTTTGCACAACTTTACAATCTTAGAATGACTATCATCTGATATAGTTTGATAGCTCAAATATTTTCTGCTCCATTTAAAATAATCAAACCAGTATTTTCCTTGTTTTATTTGCTCACAAGTACTTAAAAACTAGAAATATTTAAACAAATAAAACAGGCTGAGGATCATTTGGAAATTCTGTCACTACATATAAGTAAAAGAAATATACACAGGTAAGTTTATTCTTGAAACTATAGTAATATATAATGGAAGCATTTTCAAATCCAAGAATGTTATTTCTCTATGAAATTTGAAATAGACATATTATTAATAAATGGATATTACTAACATATTGACAAGATGACATCCTTTATCATTGATCCCTTCATAATATTTAGAGTCTTAGGCTTTGGTAAAAGTATAAAAGAAACTACCTTCATAAGGCACAGTATAAAAAAGCAATATTTCAATTCATTTGGCTTTAAAAAAATTGAATTAAGGCAGTGCAAAGTACTATATATTTAAAGTATATATTTAATATAATGAAGGAAAAAGTTTATTAATTATGTCCACACACTAGTGAAAGAAAGAATAATGTCCTAAGAATTAGTTGAAAAAGTATGTTCTCATGGAGTAGAAAATATTCTTTTTTTATTAATAACTTTTATGTTTTAGATCAGTTCTATTTTTTTTAGCTCAGTTTTAGATACACAGCAAAACTGAGCAGAAAGTATAGAGTTTCCATAACCCTAGTATCAACATCCCACATCAGAGCGGTACATTTGTTACAGCTGATGAACCTAATTTGATACATCATTATCCCTCAAAATTCATAGTTTACATCAAGGTCATTCTTGCCGTTTTATAGGCAAACCATATTGCTTTTTAAAATTTTTTAATGTTTATTTTTTAAAAAAGAGATAGAGACAGAGTGCAAGCAGGGGAGGGGCAGAGAGAGAGCGGGACAGAGAATCCTAAGCAGGCTTCAGGCTCTGAGCTGTCCGCGCAGAGCCTGATGTGGAGCTCAAACTCGTGAACCACGAGATCATGACCTGAGATGAAGTCGGGCACTTAGCCGACTGAGCACCCAGGCACCCTATTTTATTCTGCTTCACTTTGTTGCACTTCACTGACATTTCATTTTTTACAAATTAGAGGTTTGTGGCAATCCTGTGTCAAGCAAGTCTATCTGTACCATTTTCCCAACAGCACTTGCTGACCTCATGTCTCCATGCCACATTTTGGTAATTTTCACAATAATTTAAACTTTCATTATTATCATATTTGCTATGGTGGTCAGTGATCAGAGATCTTTGATGTTACTAGTGTAACTGTTTTGTGCCATAGTTGAGTCCATAGTTGAGTCCATATGACAGCAAAGTTAATCAATAAGTGTTGTTGTGTTCTGACTGCTCCACCAATGACTGTTCACCTGCTTCTTCCTCTCCTTGGGTCACCTTATTCCCTGAGACACAACAAAGTTGAAATTAGGCCCATGAATAACTCGATAAGGGTTTCTAAGTGTTCAAGTGAAAGGAAGAGTCATACATCTCTCACTTAAAAAATTTTTTTTTAATTAATTTATTTATTTTGAGGGAGAGAGATTAAGCAAGAGAGGGGCAGAAAGAGAGGGAGAGAGAGCACCCTAAGCAGGCTCTGTGCTGTCAGTGCAGAGCCTGATGCGGAGCTTGATTTCACAAACCGTGAGATCATGACCTGAGCTAAAACCAAGAGTTGGACATGTAACTAACTGAGCCACCCAGGTACCCCCGTACGTCTCTCACTTTAAACCAGAAGTTAGAAAAGATCAAGTTCAGTGAGGAAGACATGTTGATAGCCAAGATACACTGAAAGCTAGCCCTCTTGCATCAAACAGTTGGTGACATTGTGAATGCAAAGGAAAAGTTTTTGAAGGAAATTAAAAATGCTACTCCGGGGAACACATCAATGATAAGAAAGCAACGCGGCCTTCCTACAGATATGGAGAAGGTTTGGTGTTCTGGACAAAAGATCAAACCAGCTACAATATTCCCTTAAACAAAAGCCTAATGCAGAGCAAGGTCCTAACTGTCTTCAATTCTATAAAGGCTGAGAGAGGTGAGAAGAAAAGTTTGAAGCCAACAGATGTTGGGTGTTGAGTTTTAAGGAAAAAAGTAATCTCCATAACATGAAAGTACATAATATAAAAAGTGAAGCAGCAGGTCTGGTGTAGAAGCTGCAGCAAGTTATCCAGAAGCTCTAGCTAAGATAGTTAATGACGGTGGCTACACTAAACAACATTTTTCCAATGTAGATGACACAGGCTTCTATTGGAAGAAGATGCCATCCAGGGCTTTCATAGCTAAAGAGGAGAAGTCAATTCCTGGCTTCAAAGTTTCAAAGGCCACTCTTCTGATGGATCTGGGCAAAGCAAATTGAAAAGCTTCTGGAAAGAATCTACTACTTTAGATGCCATTTGTGATTCCTTGGTAAAGGGGTTAAAATCCCAACATTGACTAGAGTGTGGAAGAAGTTGATTCCAAGCCTCATGGAGGACCTGGGGTTCAAGACTTCAGTGGAGAAAGTAACTGTAGATGTGGTGGAAATAGCAAGAGAACTAGAATTAGAAGTGGAGCCTGAAGGTGGGACTGGTTTGCTGCAGTCACATCACAAAAATTTAACAGATGAAGAATTGCTTCCTATGGATGAGCAAAAAAGTGGTTTCTTGATATGGAACCTACTCCTAGTGAAGATGCTGTGAAGATCTTTGAAATGACAACAAAAGATTTATAATGTTACATAAATTTAGTGGATAAAGCAGCTGCAGTTTTTGAAGGGATTGACTCCATTTTTGAGAGAAATTCTACTATGAGTAAAATGCTATCAAATACCATCACAGGCTATAGAGAAATCATTCATGAAAAGAAGAGGTAGTTGTCTTAAGAGATAGCCATAGCCACCTCAACTGCCTGCAACCACAACCTCGATCAGTCAGAAGCCATCAATACTGAGGCAAGATCTTGCACCAGCAAAAGATTTTGACTCACTGAAAGCTCAGATGATGGTTAGCATATTTTAGCAATTAAATATTTTTAATTGAAGTATGTACATTGTTTTTAAGTCATAATTATATTTCATACTTAATAGACTACAGGATAGTGTAAACATAACTTCTATATCCACTGGGAAACCAACAAAATCATTTCACTCACTTTATTGCAACATTCACTTTGCCAAACCCACAATATCTTTGAGGTATGCTTATCATACTGAGTTCTAAATACGGTAAACAGTCATCACAGTCCCTTAAGGTAAAATAAATTACAAGAGCAATACATGAAATGTGTATCTCCAGAACTTCAGTGATATCACCTAATGTTGCAGAAGTATTTTTGGTGTATTTTAAATAATGTATTAAATTGCATTTGCATAACGTAAACATTTACCTCACTCAAACTGTCTTTATCCTTACTGAATTACAAAGTAACAGGAAATGCTAAAAGATGTTTTACCTTCCTTTAAGAAGAATTTGACTATTGAAACACACCTCATTGAAATGATTTGTTTATAGCATATAATTGTATAGAATGTGTGCATGTTTTGAATTTAGAAATATGTTCAGGTGACACCAGTACATACAATTTTAAAAGGTATTAGAAAAATAGAAATATTTAATTAACAAACTTTTGGACTAACAATCATGACATCATAGACTCTTAGGTTTGGAAGGGACTTTGAAATCTTTTTATTTCAGTACCTAAGTCACTTATTCATTGCAAAGCTCAAAGCTCAGATTTTACAAGCTCATGCTTTGACAGGTATTAAATGACAATAGTATAATATCTACTTCCCTTGTTTTGTTTTTCAGGCTAATCATTTCTAGTTACCTCAACTATTATACAGTATTGTATGATTAACTAGTAGTATAGGTATAATCATTATAATTATACTCACATCTTTTTCAACTTCTACAAGTTGAAAGATTCCTGCATTCCTTGGCTAATGGCCTTTTCCTTGCACTATCCCAACATGTTGATTTATCATCACATCACATCTCCTCTTCCCTCTGATCCTCTTGCCTCCCTCTTACAAAGACCCTGTGATTACGTTGGATTCAACCAGGTAATCTAGGATAAGCTCCCTTCTTAAAATCTTTAGTATATTCACATTTGTAAAGTCTCTTTTTACCATGTAAGGTAACATATTCACAGACTCAGGGATTTAGGATGTAGACAGCTTTGCAAGAGTGGGGAACATTATTTGGCCTACCACAGTGCCTGTATGGATCTGCAGTAGTCAGGAAGCTGGAGATATGGTAGTAAACAAACATTTCAATGTACGTTCATAGCTCTTACATTCTGTAGGATAAAAAGCACCAGTCACAGCATAATAATTAAATTTAGAACTCTGAAATATTATGTTTGGTGTAAGAAGCCTTTAAGATGGCCCCAAAATACCCCTACCTCCTAATAGTCATGCTCTTATGTAATCACTTCCAATTGAGTGTAAGCTAGACCTAGAGATTCATTTCCTAAGAACAAGATATGTCAACAATGATAGAATGTCATTTTCTAGAACACACTACAAAAAGCCTGCGGCTTCTATTTTGCTTTCTATTTTCACTCATCCACTAGCTTACTCTAAAGGAAGTGGCTGACATGTGAGCTTCCCAAGGAGAGGATTATCTGGTGAGAAGCAAAGGAATGTCTCTGGCGGACAGTGAAGAATGAAGGGCCCTGATGGTCCCACAGTACAGGAGGAAGTAAATCTTGTCAATAGTTACATGAGTGAGTTTTTAAGGACCCTCCCCAGTCACAATCCTATGAGGAAACCCAAAGCACAGGCACCCCACTAATCTGCAACCAAATGCCCAAGGCATGGGAATTTTGAGATAATTAACGTTTAATGTATTAAGTCACAAAGTTGTAGGGTCATTTGTTATGTAACATAGATACCTAATGCAGTTTTTATTCAAACTTGAATTACAATGCCATTGAAAAGGGCAGGTGCTCTAAATCACACATAGTTTATGCCTTTGCTATTGTCTGACAATAGAACATCTATAACAAATACATATTAAATAAGTTATCCAATTGTTTTTAATGTATTTTAAAAACACTAAACTAATTAGAAACAATAATGTGCAATAGATACTATGAAGTAAAAAAAGAAAGCAGTGTCTTGTGATATCAAATAACTTAGAAATCTGAATAAAAATTAGGGAAATTTTGTCTGTGGATATCTTTTTTAAGGACCTAAAAGAAAAGAAGAAACAATTTTAGCAAAGGGCAGAAAGAGTATTCCAGACAGAATAAGTGATTATGCATAAAGATCTAGAAGCATTGTCTTCAATATTAAAACAAGTCAAAACAAAACAAAACAAAACAAAACAAAAATGACTTCCACTTGTGTATGGACATCAATGGACAATGATGAGTAAGTAGCAGAAGATGAAAGTGAAGGATCATTAATCCAAATGCATGGCTTGAAACAACATGGTAGAAAATGAATTTTCAATTTAGTGCAATAGAATTGTCCAAAGAGAATAATCAAAGAGGAATACTGATTTTAATTTGACAACCTTGATAGATGTGATGGTAAGTTTTGTGTATCAGCTCGACTGGTCTACTGGGTGCCCAGATATTTGCTGAAATGTTATTCTGGGTGTGTCTGTGAGGGTGTTTCTGGATGAGATTGACATTTGAATCAGTAGATTGAGTAAAGCAGATTACCCTTCCCAATGTGGGTGGGCCATATATAATTCACTAAAGTCCTGAGTAGGATAAAAAAAAGCTGAGGTAAGGACAATTTGCTTTACCTATATGCCTGTCTTTGAGCTAGGACATGGGTCTTCTCCTGCCTTCACACTTGGTCTCATACTGAAACTTACACCACCAGTTCTCCTGGGTCTCAGTCCTTCAGATTTGGACTGGACCTGATCTTGGGATTTCTTATCCTCCACAATCACATGAACCAATTCTTTATAATCTCTTTATATACATCTTGTTAGTTCTGTTTCTCTGGAGAACGCTAACGCAGTGCATTTTGTCCCACTTGCTTAAAAATTATAAGGGAAGAAATAAATTCTAGAGCAGGGGGAAATGAAGAGTCCGGCTTTGACCATAATATATTTGATTTGAAATATCCAACTGCAGATGTCAAGAAGGAATTTTGTAAACAGACTGAGTTCTTTTATTCATTAATTATTCAACACATTATATCTTGTGCCGAAGATGGGACAGCTCACAGAGGTCTGAGAAGTGTAGATTAAAAAGACAACAGAACACAGTTGGTGTATCAGTTAGTTATGCTATCCCTGTAAGTAACAAAATGCTTGAGAAATAGTGACTTAAAGAGGAGTTAATTTTCTCATATTGCAAGAATTCTGAAGGTAAAGGCTCACTATGACCAAAGCAAAAATATAAGCATTGGTTCAAGGACTCAACAATGTTAGGAATCTGTGTGTCTGTGTGTATGTATGTGTGCGTTGAATCTTCCTCCCATCGCTGCAAGTTCACCATAGGAGCTGCAAACACCATGTCATGTTCAAACATGGAAAAACAAAGAGCAGCATGGGACAAAGTCCTTTTCAGCACATGCTTCCCTCTTTTGAGAGATTCAAAATCTTTCCCAAAAGCACTTTAGAAAATTTCCTCTTTCCTCTGGTAAAAAAAAAAAAAATCAACCATAATTTCAGTCCTTGACCGAGGGCTGGGACTGCTTTTCCATAGATCTAGTGTTCTTGATTTGATACATGAATAATATAATAAAGTTCTATTTGTTAAAAGAGAGAGAGAAGGGGGGGAGAGAGAGAGAGAGAATGAGTTCATTCCCATGAATGCCCACTATGTCCAATATGGACATCTATTAGAACTCCAAATTTATATGGGAACTGATTCACGGTCAGGGGATGAATTAGTTTGATTTTAATGAAATTACAGCAACTCTTACACATTGACAACAATTGGTCTATAAGTGAACATGTGACCCAATTCCGGCCAATAAAACATGAGAAGTGTTTCTGAAAGCTTCTTTCAATGTTATCTTCCCTATTACATGAAGACATCAGGACTTTTTTGTTTTGTTTTGTTTTGTTTTATTTTGTTTTCAGCATTTCACCTTGCTTTCATCTCAGGATGCTATTGTATAAAAATAGAATTATCCAAAGTGTAGCAGCCATTTTGCAATCATGAGATAAAGACTGAAAACCAGTTAGAGCCCAGCTTCTTAACTTCATTGATTCACTCAAATATCCCTTTATTCTTTAAACTAATGAAGCTTGGGGAATCCGCTATTTGTAACTAAAAAGAGCATATATAATGTAGATATCATATAAATTAATAGCAATGAAGGTATTTATTGCAAAGGGAGAAACTTAAGAGCATGGAGAGAAAAAGTCTCATTACTGAGGGTTGGCAACATTTAGGGAGGAATAGATGAAGGACCTACTAAGGAGACAGAGAAGTGGTAAAAGGACAACCAAAAGAGTATAGTGTTCTGGAAACTGAGAGGATGTTTCATGAAAATAAGTCATTGTGAACTATATGGAATGCTCCTGAAAGTCTGAACATATTGAAAAAGGTACTTTAAACATGAATTTGGCAATATGGAGATCTCTGGACACTTTGAGTGCCTGGGGGAATGAAGCTATATTAGAACACATAGGTTCAAGGAAGTGTGACTATAATGTTTAGAAAAATATCTGTCAGTGTTTGGCCATGAAGTAAAATTTATAAAAAGCAGTCAATGAAGCATGCTTTGTTGTTGTGGTTGCTATCTAGTAGAATGTATTAGAGGGCATTTGCATGGTGATGAGGTTATAAGCAACGGAGAAAGAGATATTGATGATGCTGGAGCAAAAAGAAACCACAGGAGCACTCTTGAGAGGAGATTGTCTCTGGAGCACAAGAAAAGAGATCATTAGCTTCTGATTGAGGAAGGGTTGTTTTCTTTATTGCAACAAGAAGACGTGATGATGAGGTGAAGAAATTTCTTCATTGGTCTGTAAGAGGCTGAGGCAACTTTACTGGTCCATTTTTCTCAGAGAAGGACCCATTGTCTCAGTCTACCAATTCAAATGTTAATGTCACTCAGAAATACCTCACAAACAAACTCAGAAATAAGGTTGAGCCAAATACCTCAGCACTTCATGGCCCAGTCAAGATGATACATTAAATCACTGATCACAACCATCGGGAAGAGTGAGGGAAGCCTATGGAGAATGTGTGGGGCATGAGACTTTGCTTAGGCTCAGCTAAACTGTCAGAACATTTTCTTGTGAACAAACTTTATGCCAGGGATCCCTAATCTTTTATGGTACAATAAATTCTTTGAAATTAAAGGCAATATTTTCAATTTATTCTTATTAAATTATATTATCTCAGTTTTACACAGGAATACCTTTCTTCAAATTATTTTGAGAGAGAGAGAGAGAGTGGGAGAGGGGCAGAGAGAGAGGAATACAGAATTGGAAGCAGCAGGCTCTGCTCTGTCAGCACAAAGCTGGATGCAGGGCTTCAACCTACCAACCACTGTGAGATCATGACCTGAGCAGAAGTCTGATGCTCCACCGACTGAGCCACCCCGGCATCCTATTAATCATGGTTTTTAATTGCCGATGTTATTTCTCCTTTCTAGCTTCTTGGATCTGCAATTTTGGTGAATGTGTGTTTTCTGTAGCTTGTCATTCAACATTGGTCAGCCCTGAGCCCATGGCAGAGGTCAGTGATACCTTATGAAACATCAGGATCATTAGTGGTAACAATATTGGCAGATATTTCTAAAATATTTAAAAAATAATTCTTACCATAGACCTCAAAGTTGAATCAGATTCATAATTTCAGAAAAATCCAAATCATCATAAATTTTTACCAAATCTGATTTTAAAGATGTAATTCCCAAAAGTTTTATTTAAATATCATTCAAATGTAGAAATTATTCATAGGCAACATGAATGTGGTTTCTGTTTTGCAACTGGTTAATTTGCCCACATTCAGTGCTTTTTCTTTATTTCGTTCTGTTTTCCTATACTATGAATATTTCACAGCACTCAATTATTCCTTAGTCTATTTTCAGGGAAAAGCACATACATTTCAAAATCAGTTCATATTTCCTGCTGCCTCTCTAGAGGTGACATGGAAAGCAAGAATGTGGACTCTGGAGTGAATCTACTTAAGTTTAATTTTGGCTCTGACATTTATTAACTGTGTGATCTTTAAAAAACTGACTGTGCCCTCTCCATATGAAAGGATAATGTCTTAGTTGGCTCAGGCTACTACAACAAAGTAAAATAGATGGGGTAGTTTACAAACAACAGGAATTTATTTCTCACAGTCTAAAGGCTGGAAGTCCGAGATCAGGGGCCACATGTGTGGTTTCCAGTGAAGGTCCTCCTCCAGGGTGCAGACTGTGGGCTTTCCTGTTGTGTTCTTGAATGGTGAAAAGAGAGCAAGCTAGCTCTCTGACCTTTTCTGGTAAGACCATTAATCCTATTTATGACGGCTCCCATTTGATGATCTAATTACCTCCCAAGGGCACTACAATATATGTATTTTTCAGGGATGTAAACATTCATTCCATAACAGATAGAGAAACATTTCTCCATATTTGTATAACCCAAACACCTACCGCATGGTGTTGCTAATAATATAAACATTTATTTAAGAATTATTTTCTCCAAAGCATTGTTGCTAGAACTTTAAATGCATTATTTCATGTTATTATCATAGCAAGCCATGGAATAAATATGTTAATATTCCCATTTAATGGATGAGAAAAGTCCAAGTAACCTGCCCCTGCACAACGTATTGCACGACATATAAATAGTGTAACTGGGATTAGACTCAAAGCAAAAT
The DNA here is from genome assembly GCF_023721935.1 of Panthera uncia. Taxonomy (NCBI): domain Eukaryota; kingdom Metazoa; phylum Chordata; class Mammalia; order Carnivora; family Felidae; genus Panthera; species Panthera uncia. Next base: position 35,692,488 of record NC_064811.1, read on the forward strand.
TACTCATAAAATTTAAATAATTTAATTATACTTAGAAATCCAGTAGGCAACCAATTTATCTGTGATGTTTGTGAATCAAAGCACGTTTTGAAAAGCCATTGATAAAAACACTAATCAAACAAATAAAAAGCAGGTTAGCTGCAAGGTTCACTTTATAATTCACAGCATATTATATTCAGTATATGATATTGTAACATTAAGAAACAAATAAAATATATTAAATTGTCAGGTCATGGATCTTGAGGCTCATTTTTATCCCCATGTATTTTTATTAATACATAAAAAGGCTATTTAGTAGCCTGAACCCAGTGTATCTGTTGACATAGTTTTGCGTGCCTTCAGTGACTTCTCTCTAACCTTATTTCCACATCATTTAATCACATTTTAAGCAAACTCCATAGCTTCCTGGTCATTTTCAGTTATTCAAAATAATCCAATCCAGTTTAAAATATCACTAATCGCAGATATGGTGAGCAAGCTATTCAAGACTGTAGCCTCTCTCCACACTACCATCTCTCTGAGATATGTGCTCAAAGTGACAAGAAAAGAAAATCAGTAAACAGATTTCCAAACAGAGAATGAAGGTCCTTCATTCATTTATTCATCCAGTCAACAAATGTTGAGTAACTAGCATTTGCACGTAGTAGGGAATTGAACAGTCAACAAAACTAATAGAACCCCCTCAATGAACCTTATATTCTAATGGGAGGATAGTGTTAGTTGGTGATACGTGTTTAGAAGAGAAACTTCAGCTAGCTAAGAGGAAAGAAGTTAATGACAAGTTGCTTTTTAAGCTTGTGAGGAAAGGTCTCCATTAATAGAAGACAACTAAGTGGAAGTTAGTGAAGTAAGGGAGGACTGTTCCAGGCAAAGAGACCAGTGATTGGAAGGTCACTGCCATTAGAGCATATCTGGTGCCCAAGAAGGTGCAGTGAGTCATCAAGGAGAAGGAAGTTAGGAGGTGACGTTTAAAAGACTGCCACAAAATCTAAGCAATCAGCAGGACGAGGTGAGTCCAGTGTCCTCTTACTCCAACATGTTCCCTCAGTATCCATTTATGAAAAGCCCACAGCTAATATCATCCTCAATGGGGAAAAACTGAGAGCTTTTCCCCAGAGATCAGGAACACGACAGGGATGCCCACTCTCACCGCTGTTGTTTAACATAGTGCTGGAAGTTCTAGCATCAGCAATCAGACAACAAAAGGAAATCAAAGGCATCAAAATTGGCAAAGATGAAGTCAAGCTTTCACTTTTTGCAGATGACGTGATATTATACGTGGAAAACCCGATAGATTCCACCAAAAGTCTGCTAGAGCTGATACATGAATTCAGCAAAGTCGCAGGATACAAAATCAATGTACAGAAGTCAGTTCCATTCTTATACACTAATAATGAAGCAACAGAAAGACAAATAAAGAAACTGATCCCATTCACAATTGCACCAAGAAGCATAAAATACCTAGGAATAAACCTAACCAAAGATGTATAAGATCTGTATGCTTAAAACTATAGAAAGCTTATGAAGGAAATTGAAGAAGATACAAAGAAATGGAAAAACATTCCGTGCTCATGGATTGGAAGAAACATATTGTAAAACTACCCAAAGCTATCCACACATTCATGGAATCTCAATCAAAATTGCACCAGCATTCTTCTCGAAGCTAGAACAAGCAATCCTAAAATTTGTATGGAACCACAAAAGACCCCAAAAAGCCAAAGTAATATTGAAGAAGAAGACTAAAGCGGGAGGCATCACAATCCCAGACTTTAGCCTCTACTACAAAGCTGTCATCATCAAGACAGCTTGGTATTGGCACAAAAACAGACACATAGACCAATGGAATAGAATAGAGGCTCCAGAATTGGACCCACAAAAGTATGGCCAACTATCTTTGACAAAGCAGGAAAGAATATCCAATGGAAAAAAGAAGTCTCTTTAACAAATGGTTCTGGGAGAGCTGGACAGCAACATGCAGAAGAATGAAACTAGACCACTTTCTTACACCATTCACAAAAATAAACTCAACATGGATAGAGGATCTGAATGTAAGACAGGAAACCATCAAACCCTAGAGGAGAAAGCGAAAAAAACCTCTCTGACCTCAACCACAGCAATTTCTTACTGACACATCTCCAAAGGCAAGGGAATTAAAAGCAAAAATGAACTATTGGGACCTCATGGAGATAAAAAGCTTCTGCACTGCAAAGGAAACAATTAACAAAACTAAAAGGCAACCGATGGAATGGGAAAAGATATTTGCAAATGATATGTCGGACAAAGGGCTAGTATCCAAAGTCTATAAAGAGCTCAACAAACTCCACACCCAAAAAACAAATAGTCCAGTGAAGAAATGTGCAGAAAACATGAATAGACACTTCTCTAAAGAAGACATCCAGATGGCCAACAGGCACATGAAAAGATGCTCAACGTCACTCCTTATCAGGGAAATACAAATCAAAACCACACTGAGATATCACCTCATGCCAGTCAGAGTGGCTAAAATGAACAAATCAGGAGACTATAGATGCTGGCAACGATGTGGAGAAACGGGAACCCTCTTGCACTGTTGATGGGAATGCAAACTGGTGCAGCCACTCTGGAAAACAGTGTGGAGCTTCCTCAAAAAATTAAAAATAGACCTACCCTATGACCCAGCAATAGCACCGCTAGGAATTTGCCCAAGGGAAACAGGAGTGCTTATGCACAGGGGCACTTGTACCCCAATGTTTATAGCAGCACTTTCAACAATAGCCAAATTATGGAAAAAGCCTAAATGTCCAATGGAATACTACTTGGCAATGAGAAAGAATGAAATATGGCTTTTTGTTGCAATGTGGATGGAACTGGAGAGTGTTATGCTAAGTGAAATAAGCCACACAGAGAAAGACAGACACCATATGTTTTCACTCTTATGTGGATCCTGAGAAACTTAACAGAAGACCATGGGGGAGGGGAAGGAAAAAAAAAGGTTAGAGAGGGAGGGACCCAAAACATAAGGGACTCTTAAAACCTGAGAATAAAATGAGGGTTGATGGGGGGTGGGAGGGAGGGGAAAGTGGGTGATGGACATTGAGAAGGGCACCTGTTGGGATGAGCACTGGGTGTTGTATGGAAACCAATTTGACAATAAATTTCATATTAAAAAAAAAAAAAAGATTGCCAGGATCAGTTCCTACTGAGCCTGTCAGGTTGTAGTAAGAGCTTTTTTTTTTTTTTTTCCTTCATGTTATTTGAATCCATTACAAGGTTTCAAGAAAGAAGGAATGTGATATAACATAGGTTTTAAGAAGAATTAGCAACTGAAAGCTGAATTATCAACTGGGGGTCAAGATTAGAAGGATAAGGTAAATAAGATTTTGCAGTTTAGGCAAAAGTCAGCAATCGCTTGGCCTTTACTCATAGTGTTGAAGCTAGTGGGAAGCTGATGGATGCGGGATCTCCTGATGGACTTATGTAAATGTGGGAAAAAGAAAAAGGTAAAGAGTTATTACAAGATTCGTTCATTTGGGGGCTTAAGCAACAAAGTGAATGGCAGTGCTATTTTCTGAGATAAATAGAAGATGGAGAGAATACCAGTAGTTTTGTTTAAGATATATAAATTTGAGGTGCTTTCAGTTAACTGGTGGAGTTATGGAGATTTCTACTGTCCTAATGAATGTAAGTTGCATTCAAAAAAGACACTATAATTAAAATATAGCAGGAAAGCTATCTTACTGGTAAAACTTGTTTGATTTTTTTTAAACAAGTATAAAGTAATTTAGTAGAAAGGATGTTGGCAGTAATTTATTAAGAGCAGATTTGCAATTATGCTAGTGTATTAAATGCAGTCACCCTTATAGTCATGTGCAATTGACCGATATAATGTGCTGCTTGCTAGGTCATTCAATTTAAGAGGGTTATAACAGCTAATCTTTTTAGCAATCAAAAAGATTCTATAACAAATAAACACTTAGAAAGGGGGTGAATTTTAACTAGTGAAAGCAAGTGTGGATATTTTTCTCTCAACCTGGAAATAAGACCTAACTTCTTCTTCCTATATAAATAATTTAAAATGTGGAATTTTAATTTGGGGTGTTAGAGATAATTCTCTCTCACCTCTCTCTCCTATCCTTTATCTTGTATCTATGTATCTATGTATCTATCTATCTGCCTATCTATCTATTATCTATCTGCCTATCTATCATCTATCTGTATCATCTATCTATCTATCTATCTATCATCTATCTATCATGTATCACCTGTTGTCACTCCATTTCATCCAGTCAGAAAAAGTGGTCCCTTTTCTCATGTTCAAAGCAGATCCCTCAACTTGTGCTTTTGAAAAAATTTCTGATTTTACTCCTGTATGTGTAAAATAGGTCACGATTCATCAGTCCTTATCTTCTTGTGTCTCTAACTCTTCTCTCTTTCCTCTTCACTACTTTTACACGTGCAACAGAGTTTGCCTTTGCAACTTTAAAAATAAAACTTCATTGTCTCTGCAATACTTTTTTCATTTTTCCACCGCTGAAATTCTTGCTAAAAAGATAATGCTTGCTGCTTTTACTTCAAAATAGGATATTTCACATTTCAGTCACTTCTTTCCCTTCTGCCATCAAGTTTCTGCCTCTACCAGTTTACTGAAAGTCCTCTCTAAACGGTTACTCTGGCCTGCTAAATTCCAGCAGATTATTTTTGTCTTTCATATTACTTGAATTTGTTTAACATTTAACTTTGTTTGATCATCATTCTTGGCTTTTCTCCTTTCTTGGGTTCTAAGATCCCAATAAGTTTAAAATTCTAGTTTTTTTACATCTAAATATTCTTATTCATTTTTGCATTTTTCTGCTTGTGATGCCACGTAAGGCTAATATTCACCAAGGTTCCATGTGCAATTTTCTCTGCTCATCACTTCTCTTTCCCTTTCTCTTTCTCTCTCTGTTCCTCCACCTCTCCCCTTTAAATTTTTATCAAAATGATCCTCTATCCCTATTGGGACAACTTCGGCTGTTGACCACCATATCTAGTCTAATGCAATAGAGCAAATGTTCCTTGAGGGAGGCTTGTTCACTGCTGCATCCCCAGAACACTCCCTGCTGCATAACAGGTGCTCAATAAATGTTTATTAAACCAATCTAGAGTTAATGTGCAAATTTGTTCTCTAAGCTCTGGACTTGTATATTTAAGAGTATAGGGGATATTTGTAAAAAAGATAACCTCAAAAGACCTCATACACAACACAAACTAAAGGATATCTTTATTTTCCCCAAAATATTTACCATTATTTACCCAGTCATCCAAATTCTATTTAAGGGATATATTTTAAGTAGCCATCTCTCCATTAAACCTGCATCAAGTCCTATAAATTCTACTCCCTTAAACTCTAATTCCCCCTCTGTACTTTCATGGCTTCCGCTATAGCTTACACACACATCAGCTCTCGCCAATACTATGCGTGCAGCTGGTCTCTTCGCCAATACCACCTCCTTTTCCAATTCACACTTTACATTGCAGACAAAAGCTCTATGTGAAATACAAACTTAACGATTCTTCTCCTGAATAAAAATATTTGCTGACATTCATTGCTCAGGACAGATTCTAGACTCTTTGCTACTATATACAGGATTTCCCAGGAGCTGCCACTCGCTTAGAGCTAACTTCTTCAGATTTTACAATATTTTGCCTTTCTCCTGTTGCTTTACAACCTATGCTTTGGGAAAACCAAACTAATTTACATTCATAAATAAAAATCAGACTCTTATAAACCAAGGTTTTTTTGGGTTTTTTTTGTAACTCAAGATATACACTTCCACAGTTATATTCTTTCCCTATGGCCAACCTTGCCAATTTAGATAACCCCTTCTTATTTTTAAGACGCAGCTCAAGTGCCCTTTTCTCTGAGAAGAATTTCTGAGGCTCTGTTCACAGATGGAACTAGATGCTTCTACTTTGTTTGTCTATGTCAATCTTATTTTCTTCTATTATTTATGTGGTTATTTATCTCCCGATCATCGACTGTAAACCCCCTAGGAGTGTTCTTACTTCATTAGTAACTTTCATAGTGTTCAGAACAAAAATAGAGCCTTAATATAGATCATGAGTTATACAGATTTCCAAATGGAGCTTGTTTTTTTTTTTTAATATCCATCTTCGCTTTCTTAGTCTAGACAAACAATTTCAGAGTGGAAAAATCTCTGTAGACCACACACTACATTATAGATACACTTTTTTTCTTATTCTAAGCATAGACTCAAGTTGCAGTTTATGAAAATGGCACTTTTCTAAAGTTCATTTGTCTTCAGTCTTTCAGGATATTTCAGAGAGATTACTCCTGCCTTCATCAAAATCTATGTTCCAGAAATGGCTTTGTGACTTGGGATGGAAAAGAGATTTATTTTGTGAAGGAGTAAGAATTAAGAATATCTTCAGACTAAGGGCACCTGGGTGGCTCAGTCAGTTAAGCGTCAGACTTTTGATTTTGGCTCAGGTCATGATCTCATTGTTCGTGGGTTCGAACCCTGTATTGGGGTCCACGCTGGCAGCACAGGGCCTGCTTGGGACTGTCTGTCTCCCTCTCTCTCTGCCCCTCCCCCACTCGTTCTCTCTCTGTCTCTCTCTTTCTGTCTCTCTCTCTCTCTCCCCCTCTTTTTCACTCTCAAAATAAACTTAAAAAAAAAAAAGAATATCTTGAGACTAAAGGTTGGTTTCATAATTAAGATTAAGGTAAGGTCATCTGATTTGGAGAACAAATCTTACTGTAAGGGCAGCATACAGGGTGATTTCTGAAGGGGGAATAAAAGCATGCATACACACACACACACACACACTGACATTCATAAGTCTTTTGAAAATGTGGACAAACAGAAACTAAAAATCTAAATTTAAATTATATTTCTGGAGAAACTCCAGGAAATGCTCATGAGAAATCAGGTTAGTTATATTATCCTTTTAGTGAGACAAAAGGAAATATTATTTTTGGAGACTACTCCTCTAAGATAGTGAAAGTTTACCGAGAAATGTTAAGTTAATTTCTGATAATTAAGTGTTAGATACTATTAAAGAATTGTGTATTAGAACAACTTTTGCAATTATTATCAGAGTGGCCTAGAGAGTCTGAATGTTAGAGGGTCACAGCTATTGTTGCTGATTACTTCAAAACTGATAATCCACCTGTCATAAATATGGTTGTATTTATTATTTACAGGGTCAGGATAGGAGGCAAAAGTAATTCTCTCTTGTTTTCATTCTGCAATATAGTTCAGTGCTTGTATAGTTTTAGTTTATTTTTTTAGATGGATAGGTAATAACTATCAAAAGATCATTTGTTAATATTGAAAAGCATATTCACCTAGTTAAATAAGGGTAAGGATTGCAAGGTATACTAAAATTTAAGTATTATTGAAATTATTAAGAAACATAACATAAATATTAATTAACCATTGCTATTTGGGAAAAAAATATTTGTGGAAAAATTAATTTCCATTCAAAGTCAGAAAATAATGTGCTTCACTCTTCTATCCTTCAAAGTGTATTAATGTAATTCAAAGGCCTAAGTATTTTTTTATTTTTTTATTCATTTTATTTATTTTATTTTTTTAATGTTTATTTTTGAGGGGGGAAGGAGAGGGGCAGAGAGAGAGGAAGACAGAGGATCCGAAGCAGGCTCTATGTTGAAAGCCGAACTTGAACTCATGAACCGTGAGATCATGACCTGAGCCAAAGCAGGTCGCTCAACAGACTGAGCCACCCAGGCACCCCCTAAGTATTGTTTAAATAAGCAGAATACTTACGGGTTCAGTACACACATGCGATAAATTTTTTTTTTCCTAATTTTAAGAACATATGATTTTTCAAATAAAAATCTTTGTTGCAGTGGGATTTTTATTAACACACTTGTATTAGGTTTCTGATTCTTCAAATGTTTAAATTATTTTGTTTTCCATTTCAGAAGCCACTCTTGATATCTCAAGCTTGTTCTACTCTTGTTACTGCTATCAGAGCAAAGAGAAACTCTGAAGTACACATTTTCTTTGTCACACTTCAGTGCAATCCTCTCTCAGTAACATGCCAAGCTCTCTCTCTCTCTCTCTCTTTCCCTCCCTCGCTCCCTCCCACTCCCTTGGCTCCCTCACTCCTTCACTCTCTCAGGTCTTGTTTGTTTTTCTTTCTAGAATCCAAGCGGGCATTTTCCTCCCCACTGACTCAGTCTCCGGATGACCCCAGGAGAGATGTTTCCTCAGAGCTGCAAACTTGTGGAGCCATTTCTCCGCTGTCGTTTTCCAGCTCTCAGTTAGAGATCAATTCTGTCTTCCTGTTAGTTTTTCCCATGTGGCCCATAGACTTTGGTTTCATACTAAATAAATCCAGTTTAGCATCAGTGCGGTCTCACATCTAGTAGAGTGTCTTCCCTGAGAAGGGCGAGCGGTCAGTGTCATGGCTGAGAACATAAGCATCTCTCTATGCAGCACCCACCTTGACAACCAGGGTTCCCTCTCCTCCGTCTCAGTGACTGCCTCACACTCCTTAACGAGTTCTTGTACTCACCTAGGTTTCTAGCGTGTTGGCATTCCCTTTCCAGGCTTTTCAACTGGGCAGGACTACAGCATCCGCATTCATGATGTTATTTTTTATGTGGTTCCTTTTAGTTTCCTAGCAGATTAAAATAATAAAACAAAAATATTATGAAGGTAGGCCTCTAGAGCACACATTTAGGTCTCAATTATCCAAGGCAATAGCTTATGGAAACACAATATGAATAGATCTAATCCACAAATAAGCTCCAGCTCTTTGATTTAAAACAGCAATTGATTATCATTAGTAGATTTCAGTTTCATCAAGAGATGCACAAGAATTATCTGGATAATTAAGTTCGTCTGAATAATATTTATTCAGTCTCGGGCTCTGTATATGGTGTATTTTTTTATTATTATTATTTTTGATATTAAGCCTCAAAACAGCATTGTGTTAGTATCCATAATTGGAAGTGGAAATGGTATCATGGATACGGGGCTTTGAACTACTTACATAGAAATGTGAACAGATAAATTCACGGGCAGCAGACTAACATTTGCACCCTGGGGGAGGAGGGCAGGTGCTGGCTGGTTGCGCCTGTGGCGCCCGGAATGGGGAAAGAGAACAACGGTGATTTTACTGTACTCTTTCCCACCAGCATGGAGAACAAGTGTATCCAGATTTACACCACAGGCACCCTAGACGGCCTTTCTTCTCTTCTTTAAATCAAATTGCAAATTACATGATTCGTTAAAGGTATTTCTTTCAGGGGCGCCTGGGTGCTTCAGTGGGTTGAGCATCAGACTTCCGCTCAGGTCATGATCTCACGGTTTGAGGGTTTGATCCCAGCGTCGGGCTCTGTGCGGACAGCTCAGAGTCTGGAACCTGCTTCTTATTCTGGGTGTGTCTCTCCTTCTGTCCTTCCTCTGCTCACACTCTGTCTCTCTCTCTCTCAAAAATAAATAAACATGAAAAAAGAAAATAAAGGTATTTCTTTCACTTTAAAACAATGTGCCTTTCTGGAGCACCTGGGTGGTTCAGTTGGTTAAGGGTTGGGCTCCTGACTTAGGCTTAGGCTCAGGTCATGATCTCACCTTTGGGGAGCTAGAGCCCCGAATCAGGCTCTACACTGGCAGTGTGGAGCCTGCTTGGGATTCTATCTCCCTCTTTGTCTCTTTCCTGCTCATGTGCTCTATCTCTCTCTCAAATTAAATAAATAAACTTTCAAAAAATAAAATAAAATAATTTGCCTTTCTATGGAAGGGGAGAAAAATTAAGTTGTACGCTAAACAGTTGTTTGAGGTTTAACAAGGCAAGATATAGTATAACGATCTCTTGTAAATAAAAAAGAGATATTTACATATGGAGCTCTTGAACCATCTTAACAATGGCAATAATGGATTATGGATTTTAAACTTTGGTGTATTGATCAAACAATTAATTGATTCCTTTGGCTTTGATTTCCAATTTTGTGATGCACATAGTTGAGTAAAGTTTGAGGTATTCTTTTTTTTAAACTATTTTTTGTACACTAATGGAGAAAAATGTATTTAAGAAAGCCAGAAAGTAGACAAAGATTTTTCTAAATATTTCCATACCATCAGATATATCATCACTCAAGATTATCTATTGGAAACAAAATTACCTCTGTCAAATTCCTTTAATCTAGTATTTAAAGATGTTTTCTCCTATTTATGTTATAAAACCAATATGCTTTACTATGGAAAATTTTAAAAATATAAAGAAGAGAAAATAATAAATGATTATCACCATTGTCCTCTATTAAAAATGCTTTGATTATTTCCAAATATACATGCAAAAATATGTAACATGGAAGAAAAAATGAAATTTTAAAAAACTGGTTATGTAACTGCTCTGAGAGGGGAAAATGTCTTTTAAAAAATATCAAAAAAATATTGATGATGGGTTTTTGAATTATATAATGTGAGTGCAAACCCAGATCATTGATCTTACTGCCTTTGTACCTTTGGAAACATTAACAAATCTTTTGGCCTCATCTGTAAAATGCACAAACTATTATTTTCTGTTCCTTAGAGTTGATTTTAATTTAAAGGAGATAAAGTCTTTGAGTCAGTATCTGGCTCATAATAAAATTTCAATATACATTACTCATCATCATCATCATCATCATTGGCTTCATCCATTGGAGGTACTCTGGGCTGTGAAAAAGTTCCCAAGGCATGAATAAGATGGGCTAGGATAAGACAAAGATTGTAAAGTAAGCGAGGCTTAAAGATCTGTTCAAAAAGGAGAGGATGTAGAACTCAGTGATGAGAGAATAAGGAGGGAGAGAAAAGGAGTAACAATATGGTGGAAATTGCCCAAGCTGTGGAGAAAATATGGCAGGTTAGTGATTTCCTTTTTTTTTTTTTTAATGTTTATTTATTTTTGAGAGAGATAGACAGAATGAGAGCAGGGGAGGGGCAGAGAGAGAGAGAGAGAGACACGGAATCCGAAGCAGGCTCCAGGCTCTGAGCTGTCAGCACATAGGGCTCGAACTTACAAACCAGGAGATCATGACCTGAGACAAAATTGTACGCTAAACTGACTGAGCCATCCAGGCACCCCTACAGATTTCATTTTATGGCAATGACCAAAGTAGTTTGTAGTCAGGCATGATCTATGTGCAGTTTTAATTTCTGTGCCATACAGCAATGCAGTCACCTTCCACTGCCCCTGAACCATGAATAAAACTTGCTACATAGGAATTGAATATGTGAGAATATTTTGAGAAGTTAAGGAAAACATTCTCTGCTTCATGAAGGTCTAAAGAAAGGAGGTACCCTACAAGGAATTAGTGTGATTGAGCATTCATCAGAAGTAGAAAATCACAATAAGATATAAACCTTTAGAGATAAACAGAAGTTTAAATGAACTGTGTTTTGCAAATGCATATAAAATATGATATTGTATGTTGTTTACATTTTTATGTAAATGACCACAAACCAACAAAATGAAGAAATGCACATATGTTGATTTTTCAGGTAAAACTTAAAATCGGTATCCTAACATAAATACTGTTTTGTAACCCACTTTTTAACTTATTATATCATGCATATCTTTCCACATCCCTAAATATTTTTACAGTATCATTTTTAAGGACTATGAAAGGATAATTTTTTAAAAGTTAAAATTAAAAAAATATGACTTTTGCACAAATAATACTAAATTCAAAACACAAAGCATAACCTTTTATATTGTAAGTAAAGGCATTAACTTAATTTCTTAAAGTAAGAAATCAAGAACTTCAAAATTTATCAAACTTTGTGAAAAGTTAACACATTTCATGGCTTCTTTTCAGGCTTAGGTATGATGGATGGGGACAAATCAAATTCCATGTGGAAGTTTATCCTTAATTTTGCTTCTTTATATTCTAGAACAATTGACACTGTAGGACCGTCATACTTGTTCAGTTGGTTAATAAGGTTAAAATTATTTCATTAATAATAATGTTATATGTATAAACACTTAAAATGAATATTACTCTTTTCTGATGAATAAATAAATATACTAAAGTTTCTCAGTTTTAATTTCCAATATAATAAACAATGATTATAATCCTCATTTTAAAAAACAACAACTTTTTGAGATCCTTACTAAATTTTAAGAGTGTAAGGAGCTCTGAAGACAATAAAAGTACCATAAAGATCATTAGGATTTCTGCCTCAAGACAAAATGCATATGATTGTGTTTCTTTGTTCCTATTGCTCCTAGAATAGTCTCAGGCACTCGTATTTATACTCTCTGTAGCATTTAGCACATTACCAATTACTTGCTATATAATTACTATAAATTCAAGACAAACTCTTAACAAAAATTTTTTTTAGTGTTTATTTTTTTTTGAGAGACAGAGAGAGACAGAGCATAAGCAGAAGAGGGACAGAGAGAGAGGGAGACACAGAATCCGAAGCAGGCTCCAGCTTCTGAGCTGTCTGCACAGAGCCCAATGCGGGGCTCGAACCCACAAGCCATGAGATGATAACCTGAGCTGAAATGGAATGCTTAACTGACTGAACCACCCAGGCACCCACAAACACTTTATTATCTAACACAAATAGAATATAGAGACAAAGGAAGAGTGAGGAAAAATTTTTTCCTCATCAGAGAAGAAAAAAAATCACATGATGATGTAAAAAATTATTACTTAGAAAGTGATTTGAAGCATCACAGAAGTAGAAAATATAATGAGTTAATCGGCACATATAATGGGAATCAGTTGATAAAGCATCCCACTTCAGCTCAGGTCATGATCTCATGGTTTGTGAGTTCAAGCCCCTCATCAGGCTCCCGGACTGACCACTGACCATGCGGAGCCTGCTTCAGATTCTCTCTCTTTCTCTCTCTGTCCCTTCCCCTGCTTGTGTGCTCTCTCAGAATAAATAAATAAACTTATAAAAAGAAGAAATGTAATGAGTTATTAATAGGAAAACTTCTATTTTAATCATTAGGTCACTACAGATAAACTAAGCATTAACAAATGAATTTCCATTTGAGACTAAACTTACTCCCAAATACACCCAACTCTCTACGTTGGACTCCTGTAAAGGACAGGAGAACTTGCTGAAGAGTAAAGGACAAATTCAGAAGCCACAGCTCATATAGTGACACGGTCATTAGAGACCGAAAGTCTTCATTCAGCCTGAAGACTGAAAATATATTTACTCCATTCACGAATATAACTAATATAACAAATAAACCACCTATTATGTGCCACAGGCTACACTAGTGGCTGAGAATAAGAAGTGCATAAGACAGGAAAAATTCCTTTTCCTCTGAACTTTATATTTCACCAGAAAAGAACACACAAGTGATTGCTAATGTGCTAAATGTTACAGAGAGGAAGTCACAGAGTTCCAAGAAGAACTTGGAGAGGCAGATATAACAGAGATGTTGGTTGGGTAAGCCAAAAACTAGATGATAACTAAGAAAGGGTGAGGTGATGGAAAGGGGGAGAAAGTTCACGGAGCATAAAAAGGTTAGGTGTCTGACTTACGTGAAATCTAGAACTTGACTTTCACTAGTACTGCAAAGGCCAAATAAACAGTCACCGCCTGATGTATGCGAGGGTCTGATTTTTTTTCCCCATCAGAATGTAAGCTCAAAGAGGATACAGTATTTGTACTGCTCAGGGCCGCATCCCCAGGTCTAGAAGGGTGTTTGGCATATCATGGGTGCTTAACATACAAATGCTGGGTGAATAAACAGGTGGATGGTTGTTGGAACAAGTGGATTATACACTTTTCTAACTGAATTAGAGGAATCAGTACTACACCAAACGGTTCTAAGACCGTTAACGGTCTAAGAATGGTTCTAAGTAAAATAACAGTGAATCTAATGCTCTTCTTCTTTCTAATTCAGTTAACTTTTATAGGAAATTTTCTTTGACATCCGTTCTTCACAGCTCTCCTTCATGTCTACTCATCAGTTAGCTGGTCTTTCTCCAGACATCCCTATCCCTGGACCCCCATGTCATCTGGTGGTTCCCTCTGCTGTAACTGTGTCTTAAGTGTGTTTCTAAATTCACTGATGGGCTTTCTGTCCTCTCCCTTAATTGGAGCTATTCATGGATATAAAGACACCTGTTTGTCTTTAAGCCACTGAGCTCTGAATTATGCCAGGGAAATATTCGGTGTTGAATAAACGTTTCATGAGTGAATTAGTGATTGACAATTGGTTCTGAAACGGACTTTTTTTTTTTTTTTTTTGAGAGACACAGAGAGAGACAGAGCATGAGCGGGGGTGGGGGGGGGGAGGAGCAGAGAGAGAGGGAAACACAGAATCCAAAACAGGCTCCAGGCTCTGAGCTGTCAGCACAGAGCCCGGTGCAGGGCTCGAATTCACAAACCGTGAGATCATGACCTGAGCCGCAGCCAGACGCTCAACCGACTGAGCCACCCAGGAGCCCCTGAAACTGACTTTCTGCCTTTGTCTTTGTTCACATTGAACTTAACTCAAGTGTTATTTAAAGATATTTTTTTAAAAATCCTTTTTTTATTGATTTCAAAAGTTTACTGCCATCTGAGATTCCCGTCCACTCTGCCTACTCTTGCTAACCTCTTTGATTTTTAAAAATAGATTTTATTTTGAAATTTTTTGTTTTTGTTTTTGTTTTAATAACGTTTTATCCCAACTAAATCAAACTTAAAAAGTCCTGACCTTGTGAAATATTTATACTACAGGGTGAAATGAGATCTTTGTAGCATCAATAACCAATACGCCAGCTGACCTAACAGGACATTATTTCATTGCTTTTTTATTTACGCAATCAGTCAATAATTTCCACAGTGAAAGGGCTTTCTCTGCCTACATTACATCTTCTTTCTTTCTTTACTGACCTTTTGCTCCATCACTGTACTTATTCTTAATAGGTTCATACTCTTCTCGCTTATGAAAGTCATTCTGTGTATTGAGTGGCACAATACTTTTTCTTTGAGTCATTTCTATCATACTGCACAATACAATTAAAAGAAAATTATTTTATGCCTATAATTGTGTTCTATTCTAGAATGAAAGGTGATTATAAAGAGGACTATAATAGTTATTGAAAGTGGTAATTTGTTGTTAACTTGATTTATCCCCTGACTTTCCTTTGTTGTGTTGAAAAGTTGAAATAGCTTGTACTTTTTATTTTAATATTTTTAAAATTTATTTTATGGCTCAAAGATTCAATAGAAACTCCTAGTGCAAACTGTAGAATAAGGCCTGCTTTATTAGGAGAATAGGATCCTAGTAAAGGATGCTAGATAGATTGCAGAATCTCTGGAAGGGTCAGAGAGTCAGGCTCCTAAATTATGCAGCCAGAATCCCCACATGCCCTTTGAGAATGTTCCAGCAAGAATGCTATAGCTGCTACTGATGGTACCGACTCTGGGGCCACAGCTGTAGTTTACACAGGTGGAGCTCGACACCTCATGTACATCTGTCTGTACGAAGCTACTTGTCTACGTTGCCACCTTCACTAAAATAAGGGGTTCTTCACGTATCTGCTTCTTCACATCACCTCCACATTTGTGCCCAAGCTTGTTTGTGCTGGTGCAGTCAAGAAGGCTGAAAAAGACAATTCCCCAGTTTCCACCGTAAAAAGATGAGCACACAGTGTAAAAGATGGTCAGAAAATAGGCAAGGTGTTCAAAGACGTTAAGTGGTCACCCATGTCCATGGCAGCCACTCCTTACCTTCCTCACATCATCACATACCTTCTGCCACACTTAGACTTCCAAACGTCAATAAAAATTGCATCATGGCCCCACCTGGATGCCCATATGGGTAGGCACCCATCCTTTCATTCAAAAGTGAACATACCTAGCTACTCTTTCCCCTAAGCTGCACATAGCAGTATCTAATGGCAAACTGTAATCCCTTCTAGTTTTGGTGTTGCTATTTCCATCATAATCGTATCTTGATAATTTGTGAACTATTCGCCACCATTGCTATACGACATATAAAATGGTAGGACACAGTAGGGCCAAAAAGAAAGGGAAAATCAAGTCAAGTATGTAAATATAGATATTTAAATGGCACAACCAGAAAAGGAGTTAAGAAGACATTATACTTCCTGTTTCTGCTGCCAACCGTGAAGCCATACAGAGATTTCATCACCTTGATAACCATGCAGCGTCTCTCTCCTCCTCATCTAGTGCCTCAGCTGGTCATCATGTTTTACCTGGGGGGAAGTTCGAGTTTTCATCCTAGAGTTGTCTGAACCCAGATGGCTCTCCCTAAATGAAGTTGTTAAAGTAATCCAGGTGCTTGGGGCGCCTGGGTGGCTCAGTCGGTTAAGCGTCCAACTTCAGCTCAGGTCACAATCTCCCGGTCTGTGAGTTCGAGCCCCGTGTCGGCTCTGGGCTGATGGCTCAGAGCCTGGAGACTGCTTCCGATTCTGTGTCTCCCTCTCTCTCTGCCCCTCCCCCGTTCATGCTCTGGCTCTCTCTGTCTCAAAAATAAATAAAAGTTAAAAAAAAATTAAAAAAAAAGTAATCCAGGTGCTTGAACCATTGGATGTGACAGTATTGTCAGCTGCCTCAGAGGAGCCCCTATCTTGCTGACACACTCTTCTCTAAGCTTAGAGAGTAACATCAAAGTTTGTAGTAACAAGTAAGTGAATTTACGGTAAAAAACTTTGCCAGTAGGCTGAGAGGAAGAATGGTGAGAGTGGCCACTTTCACTTCCACCCCTTGGATTCTAGAATCATGAATTTTGAGAACGGGAGAAGAACTATATCATGGGCTGCTGGGATAGAACACATCGCACATACTATTTACAGAATCTGAACTTCACAAGATGCCCACCAGCTGGTGCTCCCTTCAGTGACTCTTTCTACTCTTCTACAGGTATTACCCCAATGGAACAGTAGAAAAATTCACTGAAGGGTGCATTAGCTGGTGGACATCTTGTGGGAAAGTTGCCTCTTGATAATGATAATGGGATATGTGAGAAGTGAAGTGAATCCTATAAAAAGCAGCTCATTGTCTTAATTCTATTTTTTGTGTGTAAATGAGTTCCGTAGTCTGAATGGGTTGCAAGGACTATGAATATGCCAACCTGGATTATGTTAATGGTAGAAAATAAAATTCTGCTTCTTATGGATGTTACAAGGATTAAATACAATAAAACAAATGAAGGAACAAGCATGGTAACTCACACATTGCAAGTGCTAAATATATGTTATTTATTTTTGATGTCGTGGGGAGGGAGGGAAGTAAGATGAAAAGAGAGAGAGAGAAGGATGAAGGAAGAGGAGGGGAAGAATGAGAAGAAGTCTTAAGTATGTAACAGAAAAGGAAAGAGAAGTGTTGGACCTTCAGCAAATAGGTCAAGGGTTATGCAAGGAAGGGGATCTTTAAAATTTTAGTCCAACAGAGTCTTCAGATTCTTTCAACATCAAAAAGTTGTTAATTAGAAACAGAAAGGGAGGCAAACCATAACAGACTCTTAAATACACAGAACAAACTGAGGGTTGATGGGTGGGGAGATGGGAAAATGGGTGATGGGCGTTGAGGAGGGCACTTGCTGGGATGAGCACTGGGTGTTGTATGTAAGCGATGAATCATGGGAATCTACTCCCAAAGCCAAGAGCACATTGTATATACTGTATGTTAGCTAACTTGACAATCGATTACATTAAAAAATAGATTACATGAAATAACTAACGCATAGAAAACAAGGGTGTAAAAGTAATAGGAGACATAGCCAACAAGTGAAGTTCAAACATTCTTTTCTAATTTTCTAGGTGCTAGAAAATATTTGTAGGTCTAAGTGCTGGACAAGTATGTGGGAAGTACTGACAAGATATATGGAAAGCTCTTGGAGTGTGGTGTCATTGGTATGTCTGTTGGAGCAGACCATTGTGGTTTGGGAGTCAATTAGCAAAGTGAGATAAATCTAACCAACTTAGATTAACAGATATACTCATGTGAATGCTTGGAGTAGATGTGAAAATGCTTGCCCTCTATGGTTTAACATTACAGAACCTCCCCAATCCAGATCTAAATCTCACATACAGACCTAGAAGACTGAATTAATGAATCCTTCAAGTAATATGTCATTCAATTCAAGAGATGTAGCATTTAACAATTAGCTTAGCAGGTAGTGTTTTTATTAATTCTTTAATTTTTTAAATCTATTTAAAGTGATATATATATATATATATATATATATAATTATTAGCATATAACCACTCTAAATAAGTGTAATTCCAGCCTTTCTAGTCATATTATATGTAAGTATAATGAACAAAATTAATTTAAATAATATATTCAAATGAAGTTGAAAAATACGGTAAACAGTACTTAAAATAAGAAGTTAATAGCAAATAGTGTTTTCTTTTATAATTCTTTTTTCCCCCTTGAGAAATCCTGAAGCCCTGAAATATCATTCTAAAGCATTAATAAAATGGTCTATTGTTGATTTTGTGACTGGGCCATCCACATCCCTAATTGACCAAAAGTGTAAGATAATGAAGGCAAGAGCCCTGTTAACTTCTGGTATCAGTGAGCCACCACCTGTGAAGGAGGGAACTGGTAGCTTCAGTTTGCTAAAGATCATAATAATAGCAGTTCACGGTTAGTAAGTATTTAGTTCATGCTACATATTTTTACATGTTTTACATTTTTATATACATTTTTACATGTATTATTGCATTGCATTCTAAACAGTGCCCGAGGAGTTGGGTGCCACTACATTTACCAATTTACAGGATAGGGAACAGTCTGAGCAAGTGAAGTCACTTGCTCAAGAACATCTCCTGGAGCCCACACCCTTAGCCATGATGTACTACTTAGAGACTTCATAGGAATTTATCATATAAGAGCATGCTCACTCAGCTTTGGTAGCATAGTTTGAAAAGAATTTCGTATTCTCCATGGAAATTTTATGAAATTTATTTTTCAGTTATAACAAGTGCAGAGCTCTGGAAGGCAGCAGAATGCCATGACCTAGCATTGGTTTATATCCTGGGAAATAAGACCATCATTCCTGAGGTATCTGAGCTTCTTATTCTTGTCAGATATATGTAATACATGTCATATGTGGTTGGATCATAATATAGGCCATTGAAAAAGCTATATATTAAAAAAAACCCACAGGTTAAAATATCAACGCATTTCATTAAGATTCCTGCATAGTGTCAGAGGGTCTGAGTAAAACTAATATGAAGTTCCAGAAGAGAATTTATTGAACTAAAAGTTTTAAAAGAAAGATTCTAGGATAGACAGATCCAAATCCTAGATTAAGTATTATTTAAGCTGTTTGAGCATTAGAAAGCTACTTAAATTTTTGGGCGCTTGGGTGGCTCAGTCCGACTTCAGCTCAGGTCATGATTTCAGGGTCTGTGAGTTTGAGCCCCACCTCAGGCTCTGTGCTGACAGCTCAGAGCCTGGAGGTTGCTTCTAGTTCTGTGTCTCCCTCTCTCTGCCCCTCCCCTGCTTGGGCTCTCTCTCTCTCTCAAAAATAAACATTGAAAAAAAGTTAAAAAAAAAAGCTACTTAAATTCTTGATGTCTAACTTTCCTCATCTGTTCAATGTAGATGACAATGCTGTTCTCTCCTATAGGGGGGCTTGAGGATGAAATGGATTGATACATTTAAAGCACTTTCTTTTACATGCTCTATGCAATTTTTGTTGATATTCATGTAAATAATGTAGCCACTTAAGAAGATTCCAAGATTATAAGTGGGCTCAAAACAAAGCCATTTAAATTTTATTAAGTGGTATGAAGACAGGGCTCAGGGAAGTTTGAGAAAGAAGAAACCTAAATGAAGAAACGTGGTAGGTGAACAGAAAGGTAAGGTTGGTTTAAAAAAAAAAAAAAAAAAAAGAAGAAGAAGAGGAAGAAGAATTTGATGGAGAAGAACATTGTGAGATATTTAGACATGAACCTGAGTGAAAACCCTCTTTATGACTTCATGTCATGCTGATATTCATGTTATGAGCTTCAGGCACGTTGCCAGTGGGACTCAACCTCTAAATCATTCTATTACTATGGCTATAGTTACACGGCTTCTCCTGCTGAATCTACAAGTTTACGATAGCTTATCTCTGCCCTTTACAGCACACTGTTAATGGGGTCAATTCTTCATGCCAGGCAATACTTTTAGGTCCTTTTAAAAGGATGTCAATCTATCCAAGTTTTATACTCATGGAAGTCTACAAAAATTTATAACTCTTCATCTCACACCCTAAACCTTCATAGCAACCCTACAAAGAAATTAAATGAAGGAAAGAGACTATTTGAGTTATGGAAAGACAGGAGGTTAAGGTCCATTCCTTGTAAAAATCACTGCCCATATGTAATGCATATTCTGTCACTGTCTGCTACAACAAAATGTTTAGAACATGATTTTATCAATGAAATAATATTAGTGTTAAAAATCTACTAACTGTTGAATTTAGTACCATTGACTTAAATGCCGGGTAACATTGCTACAACAAAAACCTTCAGGAAAGACAAGATGATATAGACAAGATACTCATCTTTTTTTTTTTTTTTTTTTTTTTTGTCTTTTTTTTTTTTGATGATTGCAGCCATTATACTTTTGTTGACTGGGGACAGAGTTAGCTGGATAAACTGTGTACTCACCTGTCTTTCAGGGATTCTGATCTTGATATATTATTTCCCTAGGAGATTTTCTAGTGAAAGTAAGACATTTAAAAAAAAAAAAAAACCCAAAAAATGAATCTGATAAATCTTCCCATTATACTCTCTTGGAGGTAGGGTATAAAACAAACAAAAATACTACTACTAACTAACATTTACAGAGTACTTGTGATGTACCAAGAACAGTCCTAAACATTGCACATATAGTAACTTCTTTGATCATCACAACAGTCTAATGACATTGGTATTGGTATTAACCTCACTTCTCAGATAAGGGAACAGAAGTAGCCAGAGGTTAAATCGCTTGCCTTTGGAGATCCAGCTAATTAGCAGCAGAGCTAGAATTCAAACTCTGTCTCTTGGGTCCTAGAAGTCTTGCTTTTAGCCACCACATTTTACTGCCTCCAGAAAATCTCTGCCTTAATCCAGTTAGCCTGCTGGATCCTTCATCATGACAATTTTCACGGGGCATTAAGTGGCTTACTGGTGAGCGTATTGAGGGCTGGATCCAAATCTTCCATCTTGGCTTCCAAGTGTCTTTCACAGTATCTGGTAGAAAGTAGACATCAACTCAAGCTTCTAGGGTATAACCATTGATGTTCCTTCCGTATGAGAGAGACTTGCCTTAAGTTCAGTAGGGCTTATTTTATTTTATTCACGTATCTGCTCACATGCCGCCTCTTAGTGGGGCCTTCATTAACTCTGTATCAAACTGAAAATCAGCCCACAAAATTCCTTTCTTCTTACCTTGTTATACTGTTACATTTATTTCTTCATGGTGTTTTTCACCAAAATTCATTTCTATTGGTTGAATTCGTTAACTATCTGCCTCACTGCCTGTATTGTAAAACTTGTGACATATTTTGTTTTGTTCACTCCTGTGTCCCCTGTGACGAGAAAAAAGCATTTATCACATAGTAAGTGTTCAATACATCTTCATTAAATAGTTGATGAAGGAAGGATTGGACAGATGAAATGAATATCTGGAAGCATCACAGGGAACTCATAACTGGTTAATTCCAGGAAGGCAACCTGGATAGATTAAAAATAAAGAGAAAATAAAACTTCTAGTAAAATTTCTTATTACTAGAATTTTGTAAGAGTCCTGACATTTTTATTAAAAATTTTTTTTCTTTAATCTTTATTTTTGAGAGAGAGCGTGTGAGCAGGAGAGGAGCAGAGAGAGAGGGAGACACAGAATCTGAAGCAGGCTTCAGGCTCTGAGCTGTCAGCACAGAGCCTGACGCGGGGCTCGAACCCACGGACTGCGAGATCATGACCTGAGCCGAAGTCGGACGCTCAACCAACTGAGCCACCCAGGCGCCCCTGGACATTTTTATTTTTAAACAGAATTATTATTTTTAACTACTTTCTGCTTCAAATGAAAATTTTGTGAGGTCTATGCAAATAAAAAATATATATTTCTTAATTTTTTTTAACGTTTATTTATTTTTGAAGAGACAGAGACAGAGTGCCAGCTGGGAAGAAGCAGAGAGAGAGAGAGAGAGAGAGAGAGAGAGAGAGGGGCACAGAATCTGAAGCAGGCTCCAGGCTCTGAGCTGTCAGCACAGAACCCAACACGAGGCTTGAACCCACGAACTGTGAGATCATGACCTGAGCTGAAGTTGGATGCTTAAGCAACTTGAGCCACCCAGGTGCCCCAAAAATATGTATTTCTACTGATATATATTAAATGTTATTTACATTAAACTAAGTTGTTTACCGACAAGATCATTTTTTTTTATTTTTATTTTTTTCTATGTGTCTTTTTTGTGCCAATACCATACTGTCCACAAGATCATTTAAAGGTTATTTATTTATTTTTTATTTTTTTTTAATGTTTATTTATTTTTGAGACAGAGAGAGACAGAGCATGAACGGGGGAGGGTCAGAGAGAGGGAGACACAGAATCCGAAACAGGCTCCAGGCTCTGAGCTGTCAGCACAGAGCCCAACGTGGGGCTCGCACCCACAGACTGTGAGATCATGACCTGAGCCGAAGTCGGCCACTTAACCGACTGAGCCACCCAGGCGCCCCGGTTATTTATTTTTTAAATAGTCTTGCCTGTCATAGATTGAAGTTATAGTACATAAACTTGAAGATTTTGTATTAAGTACATGAAGATTTTGTATTTTACTAAGTACACGAGTACTAAAACATCAGCAATGCTGCTTCTATGTTGTTACTTTACAAACATGCTTAGAAAATACATTTGGAAAAGCTGGACCAATTTTCTTTAAATTGTTTAATTGAAATATATTTGACAGATAATGTGTACATTTAAGGTGTGCATCGTGTCTGATACATATGTAAATTATAATACAATTATATAAAAATATAATACAATATAATTATCATTTCTTGTTTGTGGTGGGAATAGTTAACTTTGATTATTTATTCAAGAGATGTTAAAGTAATTCCTATACAGGCAGATGTATGAAAACAATCTGCAGTTGGAGAGGAGTGGTACTTAAATATTCTTTGTGTATAGTAAAAATTGTGTTGACTTAATTCTAATTTGGTAATCTTAGGGACTATTTTCAAAATGAAATACAGTATGTAGACATTAACATCATTAAACATACAAAGCTTGGTTCTCTTTTATAAGTTTTAAACACGTGGTCTATTGTGTAATGTGCAGTAGGATAATAACGTAAAATTTAATTTCATACAAAATTGTGTATGTACATATGTGCTAATTATGTGTCCTATAACACTGCGCTTAGAACTAATGTGAGCTGAGAGCTATTATTTTCATCACAACCTGCAATTAAAGTCCTCCATACCCCTTACAAAATCAAAGTTTTATTCCTATGCTCTAATTTTTTTTTTTCCTCACTTTAATGACAAATCCATCTTCCAGTTGCCTTGGGCTGTAATATTCATTCAATTTTCCTTTCACATAAAGAAAGCTAGAATTAAATATGTACACATATTTAATAATGTCAATGCATTCATTCCAAAGAGCTTTATTTGTACCAGCCAACTTTCATTACCAGGTCTGGAATGCACTCATTCATTCATTCATTCACCCAATTATTCTTTTTCTTCTTCATGTATACATTCATCCATTAATCCATTCATTCAAAACACACTTATTGAACTTTTTCTGAGATGATGACATATTAATAGAAATTGAAATTATGTATTTAAAAAGGAGGATCATAAAGATATGTTTGAGGAAGATTAAGAAATTCAGCTTGTTAGAATGAAGCCTGAGAGTGGGAAAATTATATATGATGAGGACTGACAGGGAATGGGAGCCATGTTACCAAGGATCCTGCAGGCCTCCATGAAAAGTACAAATACAGTACTGAGTTATATTAGACACTATTAAAATTTTTTTCTCAGAAGAGAATGGTCTGGCCTATATATTTTTTTAAAGAGTTAATTTTATTTTTAAATATTTATTTATTTATTTTGAGAGAGCAAGACAGAGAGAGAGAGCTGGAAAAGGGCAGAGAGAATCCAAAGTAGGATCAGGGCTATCAGTGCAGAGCCCAATGTGGGACTCAAATTCGTGAGTCGTGAAATCATGACCTGTGCTGAAACCAAGTGTTGGACACCTAATCGACTGACTCACCTAGGCACCCCTGGTGTGGCTTATATTTTTAAAGAATAACTCCAAATGTTATGTAGAGAATATACTGTAGGATGCAAAGATAAGGTTGGAGAGAGGTAGAGATGTCACATCAAAAGTACCTAAATTAGGAGGCCAACACATCACAGAAATTGGGGAGAAGAGCAATGGTTTTAACACGTGAGAAAATTCAAGTGTAATTTTTTTTTTTTGGCCAGAAAAAAAGAGAACAAGTTTCTGAAAATAATAATAGAAACAATAATAAAAATAATAGTAATAGCTAATGGTTAGGCAGTACTCACTACATAGTAAGAAAATCTGTATATATTAGGAAGCCTGGGTGGCTCAGTCGGTTAAGCGTCTGACTTTGGCTCAGGTCATGATCTTGTGGTCCGTGGGTTCGAGCCCCGCATTGGGCTCTGTGCTGACAGCTCAGAGCCTGGAGCCTGTTTCAGATTCTGTGTCTCCCTCTCTCTCTGACCCTCCCCCATTCATGCTCTGTCTCTCTCTGTCTCAAAAATAAATAAATGTTAAAAAAAAATTAAAAAAAAAAGAAAATCTGTATATATTAATTTGTTTATTTCTACAAAGAGTTAGCTGAATTCAAGGTTATGAGCATAACCCTCCACAGTGCCAAATCTTCCCAAATTTATCAGATATCTTCCCAAATCTTCAGATATCGGCCACAAGTTGGGAGGTCCCCAGGGCCACCTTGACTTCTGATTAGCTGTCTACAAAGTTGGGGGTTTCTATAACCACCCTCAGTTTCCATAATTCTTTAGAACAACTTACAGAACTCAGGAAAGTACTGTCATTCTACTTATGATTTCACTTTTATTATAGCTAAAGGAAAATAATCAAAATCAGACAAAGGAAGAGATACATAGTGGAATCTGGGACTGAAAGGATTCCCAAACACGAAGTCTTTATGTCCTCAGGGAAGTGCTCACCTTCCTGGCATTCCTGTATGGTAACACGCAAAAACACTTGCCAACTTAAGAAGCTTCATTATAAGTTCAGTGACCAGAGATTTTATTGAGGCTTTATTACATAGGCATGATTAATTGAATCATGGTCCATGTGGTTGAACTCCCTTCCTCCCGCCCCCCAACCCTGAGGCCAGACTGGTATCATGTGCCTCAACATTCCGATGCTATAATCACAGAGTTGATCTCTCTGCATGGGTAGCCCTCATACTGAGATTGTCAGATGTATTTGTCCCCATTTTTAGTTATGTCATTAGAATAAATTATCAGATGTGGTTTTATGGACCCACTATAACAAAATCCCTCCTATAACTCGAGAAATTCCAGGGATTTAGAGGTTACCTACTAGGAGCTGGGACAAAGGCCAGATACCTCCTTGGGGAGGATTAATTCTTGATGATGATGATGATGATGATGATACAAGTAACAACAAAAACAATACTAATCGCAAATGATTAAAAAGCACTTACTACATACTAAGAAAATTTGCATGGAGTAACTTGTTTATTCTCATAATAATCCTATGAGGCTATTATGTTCCCATTACAGATGAAGAAAGTGAGTCATGGATGAACTAACTTCCCTAAGGCCAAAGATCAAGAAGGATGTAGATATAGGATTGGGACCCTAGCAAATGTTCCCTAATCTGTGTTTTTAACAATATTATGCTGCCTGTCTGTAGGGATACCTGAAATTAAATCTGGAAGCAGGATATCAGCATTAGGAGACCGGCTAGCTAGGAAATGAGGGCCAAATGTGCTGACCTTCTAAGATCCTACACTTGAGCAACAGAGAACAGTCAAACTATGGAAGAGGTTCTAAACTGAGTGATGCCAAATGTGGGATCATTAAATTCATTTGGATTCTTTATGATATCTTAATAATATCTTAAATAGTATCTTGCACTCCAGTCAGCTTTCTCTCACACTTCTCAAAACTATTTAAATGTTCTCCATACCTCTTTTAATGTGCTCAGAAATAACAATCAGAAGCCTCTTTTCCTGATGCAAATGTTGAGAGGAGTGGATTCTGTGAACCTTAGATTTTTGAAACAATGTAACTGCTTTTGAAAAGAGTTTGAGATGTCACACTGATGTCACATATGGAAACAGTTGATTTTATGTCAACCAAAATTCTCAATTTACTACAGGCAAAACTTGATTGGTCTCTTCTAAATTACTCCAGGACCTATAGATGATCTTAGGTGTTGGGGATGGGAGTGATTGACAAGGGAGTGGAGACTGAGAATTCAAAGCACTGATTATATATTTCAGAGTTCTACCCTATATCTTTTATGCCTTGCAATCTGCACACTGTCCCTAGGAAATCTCTGAGATCCTCATAGTTTTAAATAGAAGCTTCAGTTTTGAGGGGAAAAAAAGAGGAACAACTTCTGACATCTATCAGATGGTATTTGTCCCAACCATAAAAACTAAACCACAATGGTTCCCTACTTAACATAAACAATTTCATAGAATACCAATATCAAACAAGATCACTGGGTGACTAATGAAGTAAGACAACAATAAGAGCATTTTGTAATCATGCTTGAGTATAGACAAAAGCTAGAACACTGTGCACAAGAAAGGACAAAACATATCCTTCTCTGGGCTAATGGGAGTGACTGCTGCTTCTTTACCAGTTAGCTTTAGCATTACTCCATTCTTCCTACCTTATAGATAAAAATTACGAGGGTACGCAATCATAGAATTGCCTTGCTTTCTTGGTGCCCAGACTGGAACATATTTTTGGGACCCTGTCCAAAATTATTCCACACAAAATCTTTTAAAATATAAAACAGAATAAACCTTTAAACCTTTAAAGACATTAATTTCCAGCTCCTAAGTCAAGCCCTTCCTAACACTCTCTCACTGACATACCCCACATTTCCCCATGGAGTGTGGTTTTCTTCACTGAAAAGAGTCAGTGAGTCAAGTGTATTTGATGACAGAAGTGTTTCATATGGTTTTTGTCATATTGGCATTGACAGTCTGCTAACTTCCCAGAATTTATCTCTAGGTTATTGTTCTTTTGTGAAATCCAGAACCATATATCAACTGTCTGCTGGTCATTTCCAAGACTTACTTCCCAGGTAGTAGATAATTTGTGAATTCCAAACTGAAACATTGTATGTCTCCCTCATTTGCATTTCTACCATTATTATTTATTTTAATTTATGACACTACTTTCCACCAAACATGTTTTGATAGACTTCATTTTATTTGAGCAGTTTTAGGTTCACAGCAAAATTGATGGGAAAGTATACTGACTTACCATATATCCTCTGCCCCTATACGTGCATTGACTCTCCCATTATCAATGGTGCCCATCAGAGTGGTACATTTATTACTGTTTATTGAACCTGTATCGACACATCAAAATCACCCCAAATTCACGGTTTACATTAGAGTTCACTCTTGGTGTTACACATCGTTTGGGTTTGGACAAATGTATGGTGACATATATCCATTATTAGGGCCACCACTTTTTTAAAAAAAGAATTATTGGAGTAAGTTGTTACTCCACACATTGGCACTAAAAGTTTTGGGCCCTGAGAAACTCCTTAGTCCCAGGAAAACTGGGACATTTGATCACCTTATATGAATTTACCCTTCATAAGCATCTCTTGAATGTAGATAGTTCTTTTATAGCAAATGTTATCACGTGAGTTCATACCTCTCATAATATCTCATTTGTTTCCTAGAAACTTTGTTTTTTTCATTTCATTATTCAGAGTGAACAAAGTAAATGTGAAATCAAAATTTAGTTATTTGCATTTTAGTATCCTTCATTCTCCTCATATTGCCTTTAAGATAGCATCCAAAAGCCTATTCATCCTCTGTAATAATATCAGGTGTTGACAAACTACAGCCAAATCCAGCCAGGTTGACTTTATAAATAAAGTTTTATTAGAATTCAACCTCATCTATTCATTTATTTATTATCTAAGACTTTTCAAGCTACAGTGGTAGAGTTAGATAATTGTAAAAAGACTTTATGACACCCCGGCTTTTTATAGAAAATGTTTGTTGACCCCTGCCACTTAAAGTGTGGTCCATAGACTCATGCAAGTCTATAAAGTGTGATAAGATAAATTAAAATATTGAGAAAAAATATCTAGAAACAATTGGTGAAGGTTCAGTGTCTGGCCAAATGGGAAAAAGGAAAAGGACACAGACTCTGAGACTGCTAGGGAAACAATCCTGGGCAGGGGGCCATGGAGGATGGGGGTGGAAAGGGAAATACAAAAACAAAACCCATGAATGAATGGATGGATTTAATGCCATAGAATGAAATGGAAACAGTTATGTAAGAATAAAGAGGGAAGTGATTACAGTAATTTTATGACAGAAATAACATTTTTGGATTTTAAAAGCACAAAAGCCAAGTCATTTTATTAAGATTAACACATTTATATGTACTTACTATGTGGTGGCCACTGTTCTAAGCACTTTTCACATAATTAATTATCAAACAATGTTATGAATAATTATTATCACTATCCCTGTTTTATGGATGAGAAAATGGAGGTAGACAGAGGGCAAGTCAAAACAGCCAAGGGCCATAATTGTTTAAATCAACAATCTGGTCAGATACCTAATGAATTCAGACAATGGAGATAATCGACTGCATTTTTTTTTTTTTTAACGTTTATTTATTTTTGAGACAGAGAGAGACAGAGCATGAACGGGGGAGGGGCAGAGAGAGAGGGAGACACAGAATCTGAAACAGGCTCCAGGCTCTGAGCAGTCAGCACAGAGCCCCACGGGGGTCTTGAACTCACATACCACGAGGTCGTGACCTGAGCCGAAGTCGGACGCTTAACCGACTGAGCCACCCAGGCGCCTCTCGACTGCATTTTTAAGTCTTCCCTAAATTGACTTCTTTTTGGACTTAACTTTTTCTAAAACAGCATCAAACTTATCATTCACTCCTCTTCAGTCCATTAAGTGTTTTCACTGACTTGTTAGACATAATGTGTACACATTTGCTTTCTGACCCCTTCAACAAGCTCAGCCAGCCCACAGTGATCCATATTACTATTCTCATTGAAATGCTCTGGAAACCATTTGTGCCCGTCCACTGGATGTCCTGGTGGCCTCAGGAGGAGCAAGCTGTGTTTCGTATGATTACTTCACAAGTCCACAATTCTAAATAATTTGAATTGCTTTTAGAACTGCACTTACTGTTTTCAAAGGCTTAATTTATTTAATTTATCTAACTTTATGTAATGTCACAAATTAATGACACTTCATAGCCTTATTAAGGTATGCAGACTATGATATTAATAACAAAACCTTAACTAGTTTGTTAAATATGTCATACCTCAATGAGTAAAATTTTTATAGCATTAAAGAGAATCAGTTTTATTCCTCTGCAAGTCTACCTATATTACTAGTGATTATTTTTATTAAATTAATTGAATTATACAAATACATATGTATAGGTTGCAAACGAGTCAACAACTTCTGTGCTAATATTTCGTTGAAATTGCTATGACTTTATTTTCATTTTGCTTGCTGAATTGTTTTATTTGGAATATGGGAAAGGCATAGAAAAGTTATTCAAGAAAAAGAAGTGTACTCAAGCTTAGAAATTTAGATATTTTACGATATTCAAAATATTTCTGTATCTGAGTGGCAATTCATTTGGATAAAGGAAAGATCCATGTTCACATTTTAGGAAACATCTTTGACAACAAGTTCAATTTAGATATCACTTCCTCCAGAAATCCTTCCTGTGGGCCTCAACCATAGGTCAGCAGTCCATCCTATGTATTTTTACCTAATTTCCCTATAAGGACATTTATCATACTTGTGCAAAATATTGGTGAGAGATGAGTGTTCAAAGGAACATTAAATCAATACTCCTGTGAAAAGA
The DNA here is from genome assembly GCF_023721935.1 of Panthera uncia. Classification (NCBI taxonomy): domain Eukaryota; kingdom Metazoa; phylum Chordata; class Mammalia; order Carnivora; family Felidae; genus Panthera; species Panthera uncia. The sequence goes on from NC_064811.1 coordinate 35,722,543, forward strand.
TGAATTTTGATTCAGATAACAGCTATCTCTCCTCAACAGGGCCTATGGGGAAATGGCAAACAGAAAATACAATCATGGCTCATATTTAGCTGGCTTTGAGCACAGTACTGATGCAGAGTACTATACTGAGCTGAACTGGAACCCAGATGGTAATTCAGAGACCTCATAGGCTTATGAACTTCCACACTCTGCTGGAAAGATGACGACAAAGAGATTTCTGGCATGTCTCAAGTGAACTTCAGATAAAGAAAATATTGAAAAATAAAGAAAAGAGGAGAGCTTTCTTGAAAATTGTCCTAAATTTATTCATTCATTTAATTTGGAAGGAACAAAATGTGTTGCTAGATTTCACTTAGCCAGATTTTAAAGATTTATCAGTGGGAGAGAGACATGGTCCTTGGGCTTGTGGAGCTTAGTCTCCTGGTTATTGCAATGATGTGTTTGTTTCCATTTAACCTCAAGTTCTCTGAGGACATTGATCACATTTCTCCTGTTCACCAGTTTGCCTCAGCATATGGCATAGCGGTTCCAACACAGCAGGTACTCAGTGCACATTTGCCAATTTATTGTGCAGAATATACTGGGTGCTAAGACCCATGTGCTCACTGCTAATACAATATTTATGAATATTGGGTTAGACTGAATGTGAGAAAGTCTCCTGCAGATGTAGACAGGCACAGATGCAGCTATCTATGTAGAAGTAGGTATCTGCAGAGGTAGAAAGAAACTCACCTGCCCAGTTTCTCCTCTGTAGTGCTCCTTGTTGAAAACTTTATCCTCGGGTTTGTGAGCTGTGTCTGAATAGACAAGCCCAGAATACACACAATGGAGTTTTTGTGAGGCTGCTTCCCTGCAAATTAATATACACTCAAATTATGAACAAGTAAGGATCTTTAGATTCCTGGGAAATTTAAAAATTAGTTAATAATGCCAATCAAATGGGATTTAAACTCTCATAAATACAATCTTTGTCCACAACAACAACAATAACAAAAAATGGGAAAAATTAAATATATATATGTATATATATACATACACATATATATACATATATATACATATATATATATACACATACATACATATATATAATCACTTCTGTGACTTCAAAGAATAGATGACTGCAACAAAACCTAATAGGGCCCTGTCAACATAGTTGAAACACCATCATCTAGAACATTTATTCAAAGGCATTTTTGCTCCACCTTCCACTAAAGCGAAATGAAAGCTCACAGGTCTATTGTATCCATCCCAACTTTGTTTTTTCTTATGTTGGAGGAAGATTGTACTACTCTTGTGTAGTAAGTTGAAGAAGAAGAAGGAGAAGGTGAAGAAGGGCGATGAGCAGGACAAGGACGAGGATGAGGAGGATGAGGAGATGGAGAGGGAGAGGGAGAAGAAGAAGGAGAAGGAGGATGAGGAGGAAGAGAAGAGGGGACATGGAAGAAGAAGAAAAAGTAGAACGCCTCAGGACATTAGTATGATAGGCAGAAGTTGCACAAATCACTTGAAAACATTACTCTTACTTTCTTTTTCTGTAGATCTGGTAAAACCTTTTAAATAACTGAAATGTGAGTTGGGAAAATAGGAACTCTGGGGAAAGAAATTAACAAAGACCATCTTTTATCTTTACAGAATCTAAGTGCCTATTGCCTAGGACACATGAGTAACATGGAACTATTTCCAATCTGTTTCGTGCATAACATACAAATGTGGAAAAACTAAATGGCCTTAGTTTAATATGGTCTTAAGTTAATATCATTTACTGAAAACAAACTGAAGCAAAAGAGGTAAATATTTCAAAAGCAACCTGCTGAAATTCAATAAGAGTAAAATATGAATACTTGTCAAAAGAACAACAAAATCAGGTAAGGATTTTAGGAAACTCTTTGATAAATATTTTACTTTTTCTCATATAGAACATTTTAAATAATAAATATGACCATGCAATAAAAACCAATCACACAAACATTAAAAATACTTCGACTAAATTTACTGTGAATACTTCATTTTAAGAACCCTCTATCTCTATGTTTTTAATTTGCTACCCTTGAGTATGCATGGTGTACTTCAGGAAACATTTTTAAAAGAAAAACTGATTAGGGGCACCTGGGTGGGTCAGTAGGTTGACCATCCTACTTCGGCTCAGGTCATGATCTCACAGCTCATGAGTTCAAGCCCTGCGTTGGGCTCTGTGCTGACAGCTCAGAGCCTGGAGACCAGTTTGGATTTTCTGTCTCCCTCTCTCTCTGCCCCTCCCCTGCTCATGCTCTCTCTCTCCTCCAAAATAAATAAGCATTAATAAAATTTTTTTAATTAAAAAAATGATTAGAATGTGATGAATAAAATAAAATAGGTTACTTTAGTAATCTTACTGCCACAAGAAGAGAGGGCCACCCTTTCACATCATGAGCACTGTTTACTTCATGCAACACCTCCCATTCACAGACTCAGAATAATTTTGTGCAGAAGGTCCTGACAAATAGTGGCCCAATCTTGAAGATCAAGATGTCGAGGCCCAGAGAACATAGTGACCATAAGGAGAGCATTAAGTGATAAAGCAAAGAGAAAAACAAAACGGTTTCTCGGTGTTATTTCACGGCCTCTTTTGTGAAAGATTCCAATAATCAGCAGTGCTTTGAAGACTCCTTAGTTCCCATGTAAAAATATAGCAAACCAACCAAAAAGGTCAGTGTCAGTATTCCAATCCGCCATCTTTTTCTTCTCTAAGGACATGAATAGATGAAGTTTTTAACCTTTCCTCTTTTCACAAGGCACTAGAAAATAAACCTCAGAGATACCAAGTCCAAAGAAGTTTCTTATTCTTAAGATCCTAGAGATGCGTTGGAACAAGTCTTACTAACCATGCCCGTGATTCCCAATTTCTGCTGTATGCTAGAATAGTATGTAGAGCTTTAAAAAAAAAAAAATATCCGAATTCCTTGGTGGCACTTCATACCAATTAAATCAGAATGTCTGGGGGTAAGAGGAACCAGTACTTTTAAAAGATCCTAATGAAGCCAAGTTTGGGAACGACTAAAATGTTTCAAGGAAGTGGTTAGTCACATATAGACCCTGGGTCACCTTCTCTGTCCCTTAGTGTCTTTCAAGTTTCCCTGAAAATAAGAGTCATCCAGGACTTTACTGAATAACTGATCAACCCCAACTCCTTTCTTGGAGATTCTGACTTTTAGAGGGTCTGTGCAGGATGCCTCGGAATATGTATTTTTCTTTTAAGCATTTGTTTAAGTATCTGTTTTTTTAAGCTTCATTTATTTGTTTATTTCTCTATTATTATCTTTTCAATATGAAATTTATTGTCAAACAGAGAAAGACAGATACCATATGTTTTCACTCTTATGTGGATCCCGAGAAACTTAACAGAAGACCATGGGGGAGGGGATGGAATATGTATTTTTAACAAGTACTTCCCAATGATTCCTAGCTCAATGAAGTTTAGGAAACATTAAGAGGTGGTTGATAATAGAGAATTTATTGGAAACCAATACCCCTTCTGAGCAAAACTCCCAGGTGATTTTTCAACGTCCTTTATCAGGGGAGGGGATCCTGCTATAGACAGAAATTTTTTACATATCCTTATTTTCAAAATAGGAGTCTATTAGCTCTCTAGTATTTAATTAATAGTATTTAATTCTCTTCTTTTTTAGCAGATAAAGAGCCCCATTCATCCTGAAAGTGCAGGAAAGGTCTTCACAATTACGAAAATACAACAGAGAAGTAAAACACCAGACTTATTAATTTGCACATTCTGTAATTTTTATGTTAAAAATAAGCAATTATTTTCACTATATAACAAAGATATGAAACTCTTGGGAGGGTTAAACTCTAATTTGCTATGTGGCAAAGTGGAAAATTATATTACTGAAAAGATTATATAACGTTCCTTGTATAAAGTCATAACTTCCCAAATCTTATACAAAGAGTATTGTAATAGATGATGTTTAGCAGTTTAAAAAGAATATTTACAGGGGTGCCTGGGTGGCTCAGTCGGTTGGGCGTCTGACTTCGACTCAGGTCATGGTTTTGCGGTTTGTGGGTTCAAGCCCTGTGTGGGGCTCTATGCTGATAGCTCAGAGCCTGGACCCTGCTTCAGATTCTGTGTCTCCGTCTCTCTCTGCCTCTCCCCCAGTATGTCTCTCTCTCTCTCAATAAGTAAATAAACATTCAATAAAACTTAACAAAAATATTAAAGAGCTAGACAGTTCAAAATAAATTGAGAACAATAGTTTTCAATATCCTTTCCCAGTGTTAGCAACATCGTCATCATTTGGGAACTTATTAAACATGCAGATTCTTGGACCTCACCTGAATCTACTGAATCAGAAAATCTGGCGCCAGCAATCTGTATTTTAATAAGCTCTCAAGCTGATTCTAACAAAATGATACAATTGAGAAGTAGTTATTTAGAATAATCTTTGTGAATCTGGCTCATAATAGATGTTAAAGTATAATTTTCCAAGATGTAAAATCATGGCTTCCATGTAAATATAAGATGAACATACGTCAGAGATTTTATTCAACACATTAATTCATGAAGGAAACAATAAGAATTAAAAATTCAAGTTCATCTGAGAACATTTAAAAGTGATCGAGTTGAGACCAAAGGGTCTTCAAATAACAAAGAGGGCTTTATAATCAGTAATGTGCCCATAAATGTTAACAACTTTCCAGATTAAAAAATATATATGTATGTATGTATGTAAGTACACATATACATATACACACAATTTGCTGTAAATGTTACTGATATGAAGGATGTCTGGCACAAAATTCAAAAATATAAATATAATATTAATATATATGGAATCATAAATATGTAGTTCTTTTGTTGTAAATTCCATATAGCCAATTGCTTCTCACAAAGTGCTGTGTTGATTTTAGCCAAATTTGTGGAATGATAGGCAACCCATGGCTGCAGTTCAACCAGGGATTGACAAAATAGAATTGTATTTCAATCCACTGTTTTCTCAGTAATTTTATTGTCTTTTAATATGATATGTGATCTACTATTAAGCTATTCCTGAGCTTTATTCAAATTATATTCATTTTAATGAAGCTACTTTTATCCTTAATACTATGTATGTCACAGTTTCACTTATTTCTCATTGATGTGAGCAAATGCTGAATCATATATTTTTCAAATATTATTGGGAAACCATTTTCTGATTTTTTTTGCTCTTCATAATGCAATAGCTAGAGGCACAGCACACTTTTAAATAAAATTTGCATTATTAGCATTTCCCCATCACTTACTTAAGTAAATAATCAACAAAACAACCAATCAAGCCCTAACTGGTAGCTTTGACTGATTTCCATGGTGTAAATATTCTCCCACCACAGCCAATTTCAAACTCCTAATGTGGTGTCACTGAACACAGCTGGAAAGAGGTGGGCAGGAGTGCACCATTACAAAGTAATACCTCCTTATGGATATAAGAGATGTAAGTAGGGGCGCCTGGGTGGCTTGGTCAGTTAAGCATCCAACTTTGGCTCAGGTCATGATCTCACGGTCCGTGAGTTCGAGCCCCGCGTCGGGCTCTGTGCTGACAGCTCAGAGCCTGGAGCCTGTTTCAGATTGTGTCTCCCTCTCTCTCTCTCTCTGCCCCTCCCCTGTTCATGCTCTATCTCTCTCTGTCTCAAAAATAAATAAACGTTAAAAAAAAGAGATGTAAATAATCTTGAGCGTACATATTATAGTAAAATGTGGTAAAATAATTAGGAAATTATAAGTTGTGGGTTTTACTACTTTTCAAAATATAATTTATTTAATTGTAAATTTATAGAATTCAATTTTTACTGATGACTGTGTTTAAAAACTGCCTCTCAAAATTCCTGTAAATTTAAGAAATGGCTCTTATAAGTAACTCAGTATGAATTCACTCTGGCACATCAATACTGAGGATAGAGAGACCAGGAATGCGCACAGGATAAGGAAAGTAGATAAGATGGAAACAAGAAACACTGGTCAAAACTGGAATAACAGAAAGCAAGGTTAAATATTGGGTTGGTGCTGAAGCTAGTTTCCATTGTCCCTAGAAAAGTGTGGTGAGAATGAGTGTAGTTCAAATACCGGAACCTCAGACACAATGACCATTTTGTCCCCAGGTATTCTCTTCTGGATTATATTCTTCCCAGAGCATTATTTTGGACCCGCATGTTACCAAGAACCAAAAAAAAAAACAATTCTGACATAGCCTGTCTGCATTAGAATGTTGGGATTTGTCACAGATGTGCTGTCTTAGGCAGCCAGTAGAAGAAGAAATTGTGTGGCAAAGAATGGACCGATATGATAAAGGGGAGCAGAGAACTGTCACTGTCTTGATAAGCTCAGTTCCTGGCACCGAAACCAAATCTTCTAGCATGAAACAAAAATAAATACGGCTTATGTTTAGAAAAAGTAATGTATTCTCCCACCCCAAAGTGAGAATTATTAGAGCAAGTATTGTCTTTCTCACTATTTTTTTTTTTTTGTAATTTTTTTGTAAGTTTAATTCTTGGTAATTTTTTTTTGTAAATTTAATTTTTGGAATTTTTTTGTGAGCCAGGTTTTTGTTCGCTGTTTTTTCCAGAGCTTAACAAATGAAAGTCATCTGGAATGAATGCATACATGAAGACAGGAAATCCACACCTGGGTGCCACCTGGATTTTTCACCATGTATGATATTTCTTAACTATGGTCTTGCATCTTTATACGTATCACATGGCGGCTGACCTTTACACATGTGTATGATTAGAAGATCTGCTTTTGATTCCCATGTCTGTCACTTGTGTAACCTTGACAGGGCACTTTACTGCTTTAAGCCTCATGCTCCTCATCTTCTAATTGCGGATTAAATATGAATCTCATATCTGTGTGTGTGTGTGTGTATACATATATATATATATATATATATATTTGTGTGTATATATATATGTATATTTATACACACACACACACACATACACACACATAGCTGGGTCCGGTGCCTCATAGGCAAGAGCTCAGTAAATGATAACTATTTCTATTTCTGAAACTGCCTAGAGAATGTGTCAGTGTGTGTGTGTGTGTGTGTGTGTGTGTGTTTAGGGTGCTTTTGTTTTTGTTTCTTGTTATTTTAATGTTAGAGCTTATATAATTAACAGGATTCCAGTCAAATTGAAGCAGACAGAATGTGTTACATTTTATTTTCTATCTAGGCAAAATTTTCATGTATCTACCCACTAATCCAGTCCAGGCCATCTCGATTGCCTGGATTGTTACAATGGATTTCTAAGGATCTCTCCATTTATAAACAAATTCCTATATAGTTGACAAAATAAAACCTTGAAGGCATAAATCATGTTCTATTATCCCCCTATTTAAAATTCATGGATTTCCGTTACCCAGGGTATAAGGTATAAATCCTAAACATGGCTATGAAGTCTTGCATGATCTCACTGCTGTTTCCTCTCAAGAGCCCAGATTCATCTCACATTACCGGTCCCCAAGTTCCAGCTTCCCCAGTTATACTACACTGATACCTCTTCTTTTTCTCGTACTCATTCTTTAAGTCTTACCTTTAACACAGTCTCCTTAGGAAGCTCTCCTTGACCTCACAGCGTCTGAAAGTAGATTATTTAGGAATTTTCCATAAGCTTTTATAGAATAAAATATTCCTTTTTTGTGACATTTCTAGTGTTTACAATGGCTGGGTTAGTATCTGCCTTCTGTACTAGCTGTAAGTTCCTTGTTGGCAGGTGCAGTGTCTAAGTTCAGCATATCTCTAGTACACCTCTGTCTGTCATCACATGACATCACATCTGTCAGAGAAAGCACTTGGTCAGGCTTTTCGGACTGACTGCACAAGTTGTATTCTTTCAGACAAGCAATACCTTCTTGCTTATTTTTGGGTACCTGATTAAAGTAGTATTTAAAAATTTGTATCCATTTCCCTTTTTCCTTTTTTTGATTATGGACACTTTTAATCATACACAAAGGTAATAATGAATTTCCATGTGTCCTATTATATAACTTTAATCTGCTGATTAACCATAGTAGAACTGATACTGTGATTGGATGTAAACAAAGTCTGTCCCAATCTTCACATAGACTGCCTTTCTGAAATCAAAGATGGAAATGTAAGAATGCATGTCCCAGATCCCCAATACTCTTTCAATTATAGTTGTAAATTTGATTTAAGATCTGCCAGTCAGACCCACTCCATGAATTCCATAGAAAAGTAGGCTGCAAGGCATCCATTTTCAGATGTGGACAATAGCAGAGGAGGAATGAACAAGAAGCTCATGACCATACCCCAAACTTCCTGACTCCACAGCAACAGTAAGAGCAGATTCCTTAGATTCCTTAGAGTCCCAGTCTGTGGTTTCAGATGGAGAGTCATTCTCTAAAATTCTGTATGTCCCATATCACCCTGTTATAAGACTTTTCCTGCTCAAATTAACTACATAGGTTCTCTGTTTGCAACTGAACACTGATCAATGCAAGAATCATCACCACCTCTCATGGTTCCTATGAAATCTGCTATTCCACTCATTTTGGGGTACTTAGTGACTGTAGAAAAATAGAGACATTTGGCCATGGCTGTGCTCTGCTGTATGACTCAGGGAAGCATAATTCAAAGGAAGGAGCCCCAGTACCAAGAAGACAAAGTTTGTGTTCAGGATGATATCGAAGATAAACAGTATTTGGGAAATGAGCAGCATGGTCAAGAAAAAGAAAAACATTCAGGAAGTTATTAAGACTCAGTAAATGTTCAAATTTAAAGAAGAGATTAGATATAGATATAATGCATATGGGTCAAGGGCTGACTCAGGATACATCTTTTCAGAAATTGTACTTGTGTTGTATTTGTGATGTTCTATTGTTACTGTAGGCAATTAGTTAGGTTCTAACAGATTGTCTGGAGGACAGCAACTATGAGGAAGCCAGAAGCCTATCCTGGCAGCACTCCAAAACAAAACCACAAGAAACCAAATAAAACCAGACAGGCCTGAGATGGCTGAAAAAGTAGTCCAAAGGTCACATTATTCCTTCATTATACCACATTATTCCTTCATTATACCACTTAACATACTAAAATGTCTTCCTCAAGTGTGCTATAACAGGAAACCCCCGACTAAATAAGGAAGAAAAACTGCACAACCCACATTCGTAGAAGACACTATGCTGTTTCTAAGAAATCCTCTATTCAAGAAATGAATATTCCACCTCTTTGTTAACAACTGTACCATAATAGGCACAGCTCTCCTTTGAGCTCCCTGTCTCTCACATCTTGAGACTGTACTTTTGCTTAATTAACTTTCTTGCTTGTATTGATCATCACTGTGTTGTGTCTATCTTTGAATTCTTTTTCACGATGACATCAAGAACCTTTGGTGACAACTTTTGTATGGGATAGGTTGAGGCCTGAGGGCTCAAGGTCAACTCAGTCCGCATGGCAACAGTATGAACTGGAAGCAGATGTTTAAAGCCAGAGAGTACAATAGATTTCTTCCTGAAAGTAACCCTCTAAAGATATTCCCACAACGCATTTTTATTTTTCCATCTCTGTTCCCATCACAACTGTTTTCCTACTCACTTGTTGTTATAGGTGCATATTGATCTCACCAGCCTCACCCCTTTCCAGTCTATCACATTGTATCCATGTTACCCCATACATGGTAGGACTTAAGATGTTATTTGATTAATGAATGAATAACACTTTTGCCAATGACAACATTATTTTTCTTCCTATTCATATTGTGTTGTGCAAAACGTATAGCATATTGTTCAAATCTATTCTAAACCCCCAGACAAAAATATTAATATTACCCATTGCAGTCTTATTTTCAAGAAGAAAAAATGAGAAAACAAACTTAATCTAATGAATGGGAAGTTCTTCTATAAGGGAAGAAAGTTAAAGCACTTTTGAAGTGTTGAGATGCTCCATTACTTGCTTTTTAATCAATGAAAAGTTTTGCTACAACTCTCAGGTGTTGTCTTTCAACAGTGCGTCTTCACGTTTGTAAAGTTGAAATTATGCTTTTATCAAAGCTGTAACTCAGCAACCTACTGTGCCCAGTGATTTTGCGATATGTACAATTTGCATATAATGATTTCTCTGAGTACAAAAACCTTAATTCTCTGTTATTTTCCAGTTCAATTTCATTAAATTCAAAATTGATTTTTAATATACTCTATGAATGGACTAAAATTTTCAAGCATCTTAAAAACTCAAGATAGAATAATTTACAGAATTGAAAAGGACCTGAATAGACATTTTTCAAAAGAAGACTTGCAAATGACCAACAAACACATGAAAAGATGCTCAATATTACTCGCTTTGAGGGAAACACGAATCAAAACCATAATGAGACATCACCTCGCACATGTCTGAATGGGTAGAATAAAAAAGAAAAGAAATAACAGGTGTTAGCAAGAATGTGGAGAAAACAAAACCTCATACAATGATGGTGGGAATGCAAACTGATGCGACCACATACTGACGGAAAACAGTATGGAGTTTCAAAAAATTAAAAATAGAATTACCATATGATCCAGTCATTCTGCTGTTAGTAATTCTGCTATTGCTATAGCAGTGCTATTTCTAACACTAATTCGAAAAGATATATGCACCCCTATGTGTATTGCAGCATTAGTTACAATAGCTAAGATATGGAAGCAGCCCAAGTGTCCAAAGATACATGAACAGATAAAGAAGTGGTGTATACGTTCAGTGCAATATTACTTGGCCATAAAAAAGAATCAGATCTTTCCACTTGCAACTACATGGACAGACCTAGAGGATATAATGTTAAGTGAAATAGACAAAGACAAATACCATATAATTTCACTCACATGAGGAATTTAAGAAAAAAAAAAAAAAGAAAGAAAAAAGAGAAAAGAAAACCAGACTCTTAAATACAGACAATGAACTGATCGTTGCCAGATGGGAGGTAGGTGGGGGGATGGGTAAAATACATAAGGGGATTAAAAGTACACTTATTGTAATGACAACTGAGTTATGTATAGAAGTGTTGAATCATTATATTGTACACCTGAAACTAATATAACACTGTATGTTAATTGTACTTCAATAACGATAAAAGCAAAAAAGTTATTCATTATGAATTGTCTTTTTTTCTAGTTATATCATGTAATGCATTGCCTATAACATGGTTATAGTCAAAACTAAAGTGGTTAATAAAATATTTCTAAGGACTTTTGTTCAGCTGACTTTCAGTGATGAAGGGAGATAATTTTACACCTTGTATTTCCAATGGTTCATGAAAATAAGGAAAATGATCATAAACTCCAGCCGATGCTCCTGCCAGAGTGCTTTAAATACCTCAGAAGGTATAATCCACTAAAGAGGATATAAAACAATTTCAAGAAGGGTAATTGAGGGTGGGTTTGTGTGATTTTTTGTTTTCAAAGAATTACAGCTATGAGTTTCACACATGTAAGCAAAGAATACTGGTGGTGGGTAATTCTTACCTTAAATCTGCTGAGAACATACTCAGTGAAGCTACCTGAAATTTGGGGAGACAGGATGCATATATTTTTCTTGTGCTCCAGACATGAACCATGAAGAGAGATTGCCACCTGGTGCAGTTTCATTCCTACCTGTAACAGAGAGAGGGAGATACAGCATCTGAAGCAGGCTCCAGGCTCTGAGCTCTTGGCACGGAGCCCGAAGTGAGGCTCAAACTCACGAACCGTGAGATCATGACCTAAGCTGAAGTTGGACGCTTAACAGACCCAGGCCCACCTAAACTCTGTCACTTCTACCTCACTCTCTCACTCTATATAATCAATTACCAATTCCTATTGATTTTGCCACCTAATATTTCTCCAAAGAAATTTCTTTCTCTATGTTTTTGGTACCTCAGTCCTAGCTCAGGCTCAGACCTTCACATCTCATATGCAAGCTTTGAAATATATTTCCAACTGTTCTCCATGACTCTTGTCTTGTCCCTCTTTCCTGTAATCTATTCAAATGCAAGATAAATTTTATAAAAAGAAAATCTGACTATGCCATTCTCTCTCTTATGCCCTTTCAAAGACTGAGTCTGAAGAATAAAGTCCAAGCTTGTTAAAATGGCTCCCAATAATCCATTTTTAAATAATTGCTTGTCAAATAATTGAGCAAATCAATCAACAAACACATTAAGATGTTAATTTCTGGGTTATTTGATATACATATAAAGAAAATCTTCAAGCATGCTGTGGATTCTCGGCAAAGAAGCCTTCTGAGTCCTAATATAAAGATCCTCATAATTATCTGTTTACATTTGATTATTTTTATCTATATATACATATTTTTAAATGTTTATTTATTTTTGAGAGAGAGAGAGTGTGTGAGTGGGAGAGGGACAGAGAGAAAGACATACACACACACATAGAGCCAGAAGCAGGCTCCAGGCTCCAAGCTGTCAGCACAGAGCCCAATGCAGGGCTTGAACTCAAACTGTGAGATCATGACCTGAGCTGAAGTCGGGTCGGATGCTCAACCGACTGAACCACCCAGGTACCCCTATATTTTATTCTTTTATATTGAAAGAAAACAATGTGGCAACCCTCTGAATTTTAATACAGAGTAAATATTGTTAAAATTTCTATTATACCCAAAGCAATCTACACATTCAATGCAATCCCTATCAAAATAATGCCAGCATTCTTCACAGAGCTAGATAAAAAATAGTCTTAAAGTTTGTGTGGAACCAGAAAAGATCCTGAATAGCCAAAATAACATTGAAAAAGTAAAACAAAACTGGAGGCATCAGAACTCTGGACTTCAAGCTGTATTACAAAGCTGTAATCTTCAAAATACTATGGTACTGGCACCAAAACAGACACATAGATCAATGGAACAGAATAGAGAACCCAGAAATAGACCCACAAATGTATGGCCAATTAATCTTCGATGAAAAAGGAAAGAGTATCCGATGGAAAAAGGACAGTCTCTTCAGCAAATAGTGCTGGGAAAACCGGACAGCGATATGCAAAAGAATGAACCTGGACCACTGTCTTACACCATACTCAAAAATAAACTCAAAATGGATGAAAGACCTAAATATGAGACAGGAAACCATAAAAATCCTAGAAGAGAAAATAGGCAACAACCTCTTTGACCTCGGCCACAGTAATTTCTTACTAGATATGTCTCTGGAGGCAAGGGAAATAAAAACAAAAATGAACTATTGGGACCTCATCAAAATAAAAACTTCTGCACAGTGAAGGGAACAATCAACAAAACCTAAAGGCAGCCAACAGAACGAGAGAAGATATTTGCAAGTAACATACCAGATAAAGGGTTAGTATCCAAAATCTATAAAGAACTTATCAGACTCAATATTCCAAAACCAAATAATCCTGTGAAGAAATGGGAAGAAGACACGATAGACACTTTTACAAAGAAGACATCCAGATGGCCAACAGACACAGGAAAAGATGCTCAACATCACTCATCATCAGGGAAATACAAATCAAAACCCCCATGAGATACTACCTCACACCTGTCAGAATGGCTGAAATGAACAACTCAGGAAACAACAGATGTTGGTGAAGATGTGGAGGAAGAGGAACCCTGTTGCACTGTTGGTGGAAATGCAAACTTGTGCAGCCACTCTGGAAAACAGTATGGAGGTTTCTCAAAAAAATAAAAAATAGAGCTACCCTATGAGCCAGCAATTGCACTACTAGGTATTTATCCAAAGGATACCAAAATGCTGATTTGAAGGGGCACATGCACCCAAATGTTTATAGCAGTGCTATCAACAATCACCAAATTATGGACAGAGCCCAAATGTCCATTGACAGATGAATGGATAAGGAAGATGTGGTATTTTATACAATGGAATACTACTTGGCGATCAAAAAGAATGGAATCTTGCTATTTGCAACAAGATGGATGGAACTAGAGTGTATTATGCTAACCAAAATAAGTCAGTCAGAGAAAGACAAATGTATGATTTCAATCATATGTGGAATTTAAGAAACAAAACAGATGAATACAGGGGAAGGGAAGGATAAATAAGATAAAAACAGAAGAAGTCAACCATAAGAGACTCTTAAAGACAGAGAACAAACAGGGTTGATGGAGGGGTGGTGGATGGGAGGATGGGTTAAATGCATGTTGGGCACTAAGGAGGGCACTTGTTGGGATGAGCACTGGGTGTCATACGTAAGTGATGAATCCCTGGGTTCTACTCCTGAAACTGATCCTACACTGTATGTTAACTAACATGAATTTAAATAAATAAATTTTAAAAAGAGAAAGAAAATATCATTATGTGGTATATGATTAAGAAACATAAATATCAAATTTATCAATTTGGTGATAATTGTCCTGAGGTTTAACCCATATAAAATAGGTACAGTGAATGTTGTTTTCCACTGAGCCAATTCTCCAAAGTTATTTTTAAAAATTAAAGAGGACTCTCTATAGTTAAAGTCATTTATTATCACAATTTAATAATTTTAAGCAGCAATCTCTAGGAATACTCTAGGGGGGAGTTTCACTTACATCTTTAAACAAGGGGCAGCATTAATGATTATGCCTTAATTTTCTTATCAAAATTCTTGCAATGTAGGCTGAATAACCATTCATCAGAACTCTATAAAACTGAAACCCGTCCTAAGAAATATGGTCTCTGAATCAAATTGGCTACACAAATAATTTAAACAAGTGGATTTCTAGGGAAAAAAAAGTTAAGATAGTATAAGGCACTGTTTAATATTGAGTAAACTTCTGAAAGATAATAAAATTGTATTTTTCCTCTCATCCTGATCTGTGGGAGATGTTTTCCCTCTAAATATATAACATGCATGATATATTACATGTACAGTTTTACTTAATTTTTTTTTTTAACCTGGAAAGGGAATGCTTGAGAAAAAACACAATCAAACTGTTCCACACAGACAAAAGCCATCACATTCTCCTCTTCTCTCTATGATTGATTAGCTAGTGATGATCTTAGGCACCAACTAATCTTGTTCTTTTTTTTTTTTTTTAATTTTCTTTATTTTTTTAAAATTTACATCCCAATTAGTTAGCATATAGTACAACAATGATTTCAGGAGTAGATTCCTTAGTGCCATCACCCATTTAGCCCATCCCCCCTCCCACAACCCCTCCCGTAACCCTCAGTTTGTTCTCCATATTTATGAGTCTCTTCTGTTTTGTCCCCCCTCCCTGTTTTTATATTATTTTTGTTTCCCTTCCTTTATGTTCATCTGTTTTGTCTCTTAAAGTCCCCATATGAGTGAAGTCATATGCCAACTAATCCTGTTCTTATCCTTGCCTCCCTAGGACTCTCTCAAGAAATAACCAATTAAATCTGTTCCTGATATCTTGACAATGAAGGTCTCCACTAGGGAAGTTCAGGAGCAAATGTATTTTAGAAAACCACAAGCCATCCCACCAAACCACAAATCCTGGGAGCTATTTCCTCAGGACTTTCTTTTCCTGTTCTTTGATCTGGACCCTGAACTTCAGTGACCACATCTCTTACTAACACTTTTCCTTTAGTATTTTTCCACTAAACGTGTTGGTATATCATTCTGTGATAAATTAGTTAGGTGTCTATTTTGGCCTAGGGGTGTTGTGACTAAATAAAGTTTAGAAATTTCTAAAAACTATGATTTATGATTTCCTAATTTGGTTGCTGAAAAGGAGGAGCAGAATTTTCTTGAGATATGTGAATTAAGAAGAGAATAGTCAGTGAAGATTATATACACACACACACACACACACACACACACACACGTATGGATATATGTACATGTATGTATATATATATATGGAAGAAAATTATTTATAGTGTTTGCTAAGGCCTAAGATGAGTATGTCCTTCCTCCTCCAGGGGTGCTATGTATTTTCTTTGTCCAGATACCTGTTTTCTCCCTACTCCCCAAGCTTTTCTTGAACATTTTAAAGGAATCTTCTATTTATTCTATTTTTTGCCTCTATGGGTTTTCAAATTTTTTTATTACTTGTCATTTATACTTGACATTTTAATGTGTATTTTTAATTTTTTTTAATGTTTATTTCTGAGACAGAGACAGAGCACGAGTGGGACAAGCGCAGAGATAGAGAGGGACACACAGAATCCAAAGCAGGCTCCAGGCTCCGAGCTGCCAGCACAGAGCCCAATGTGGGGCTCGAACTCACAAACCGTGAGATCATGACCTGAGCCGAAGTCGGTCCCTCAACCGACCAAGCCACCCAGATGCCCCTTAATGTGTATTTTTAAATTAAACTCCTAAAATTAATTAATATCTTTACGCTCTTCCAAAACAATAAAGATTCTTAAAGCACTTCCTCAAATCACTTCTTCATTAATGTTGGGTATCCATGATTTAATTCTATCTTTATTTTTATTAACTCCACGAATCAGACATTGTGGTTATTTTTATATAGTCAATATTTCTTTAGACTTTTACCTGTATGCTTAACACTTGAAGAAAATTTTATGATTATTTTGTGATTATGTTTTTTCTTCACATATATACTTCAGATGTTTCTTTAATCAATTGGAGGTAAAATATTAATTTTTTACACTTTACTTTTTTATTTCAAGACAGAGAGAGAGAGAGAGAGTGCAAGTGGGATAGGGGCAGAGTAAGAGGGGAAGAGAGAATCCCAAACAGGCTTCACACTGTCAGTGCAGAGCCCATTGTGGGGCTTGAACTCAGGAGCCTTGAGATCATGACCTGAGCTGAGATCAAGAGTTGGACATTTAACTCACTGAGCCACCCGGAGGCCCCTGGAGGTAATTTTTTTTTTTTTTTTAAATTTTTGTTCATCTGTATCTGTTTGACTTGACTTGTGTTATAAGATAAAATTTACCATAATATAGAATTTTAGGCTGTTGGAAGATATTTTTGTGTAGCACTTTCAAAATAAATTCTGCCTATTCTGGCTTTTAAACCTATTGTTAAATCAACTGTTAGTTCAATTTTAATTCCTCTACAAGTAATCTGTCTTATCTCTGGCTCCTAAAACTCAGTATCTTTGGTGGGCTCCAGTTCATTAACATTTGTCTAGGTGTGGATACCTCTATCTATCTTTCTAAAAAATGTTCATTTTTATTTATATTTGAGAGAGATAGAGGTAGAGAGAGCATCCCA
This sequence comes from Panthera uncia, assembly GCF_023721935.1. NCBI lineage: Eukaryota > Metazoa > Chordata > Mammalia > Carnivora > Felidae > Panthera > Panthera uncia. The sequence goes on from NC_064811.1 coordinate 35,739,656, forward strand.
AGCATGCTCTGCAGTGACAGCTCAGAGACCAATGTGTGGCTCAATCCCACAAACCACAAGATCATGACCTGAGCTAAAATCAAGAGTTGAACACTTAACTGACTGAGCCACCTAGGCACCCCTGTATCTACCTTGCTTGGGATTCATAATTTTCCTGGCTCAGACAACTCGTGTTTTCAATTAATTATAGGAAATTATCAACCATTACGTGTATATTTAATGTGTCACATCTGCTCAGGAATCCTATGTGACTCAGATCAGAACTTCCAAAGCTGTCTTCTGCGTTTTTTAACTACTTTCTCCAATTTTCATTTTCTTTGTTTCTCTGTGCCATCTTCCATGTAATTTTTTTTGAAATCTATTATCCAGTTTGTTGGACGTACTTATTCTTTTTTTATCAGCTGTGCCTTATCTATTTTTCATGTTTAGAAATAATATTTGATTTACCTTAATTCTGTTTTTGTCCCTTCTTTTTATTTCTCCAAAGTGCATCAGATAAGCTTATTTTAAAATTGTTTGGTTCATTAAATTATCTTCAGTCTTTGCTGACCTGATTCTGCAGTCAGCTGATTCTGTTTATTCACGTTTATAAGAGCTTTTATAATTTTCTGTTATGAAAAAATTATGAGCTCATTACTGAAAATTTTTTTAATGACAACTCTTAAAGGACTAGGTTTAAAATGGTGTCCTCCAGAGAGGATATTTTGGTTGTTATTCCCAAACTCCCGAGAGTAACAACAACTTCTAATTCTCGAATATCCTTTTGGCCACATATGTTCTATGAATTCTGACCCCAAATCTTTGTTAAGTATACAGACTTGTCATTGGAAAATCTGAGTAATTATTTTTGTCTTTCCACTTTACCAGAGCCAATGTTGGTATAAGCATGTACTCCAAATCTTCTTCTTCAATAAGGAATTGTTTTTACTCCCAAAGGTCAATTTATGGTGATTGATCCAGGCTTTATGCAAAGCTTTCCAACCCAATCTGTCATCAAGCTGAGGCCACAGAGATTTTGTATGCTGTTTTTTGTTGTTGTTGTTGTTGTTTTGTTTTTTAACATAGGTCAAATGTAGGTTCTCTGTAGATGTTCAAGTCAGTGCTAACTTGTTTCTCTGCATTAACATTTCATTATTTTTACTACTCAAGGAATATTAAATTCTCTATAAGAATTAGAAAGTGCTTTGGGGTTTGTTTGACAAAGCCCAGATAATACAAAGGTACATATTAACTTGAAGATTTCTGACTGACATGGAAAATAACCTCAAAGAGGATGTTTTTCTTACCCTGTAAAAAACATTGACCAGTTTTGTTCTATCCTTGCAATCTTATTCTAACTTAAAAAAAAAGTTCATAAATACTGCATTTCACTGGTTCCCTCATTAATAATGTAAATACATTTTTCTATACAGTCATTGGAATTTGTATGGGAATCATGTTTTCATATGTTTGAAAATGATATATATATAATATATATATATATTATTTAGGTGTATTTATTTTGAGAGAGAGACAGAGAGTGAGTGAGAGTGGGAGGGGGAGAGGAAAAAAAGAGAATCCCAAGCAGGGTCCTTACTGTTATTGCAGACCCAACATGGGGCTTGATCTCATGAACTGTGAGATCATGACCTGAGCTGAGACCAAGAGTCAGACACTTAACCCACTGAGCCACCCAGGTGCCCCTGAAAATGATATTTTGACAAAAGCATCCTTTCAATTTCATAATTCAGGATGTTTTGATTTCGTTCTTTTGCACCATGTACAATAGCGTTCTGTTCCATGTCTTCAAGGTGAGAAGAATTACGCAACATGATACAAAACAAAAATAATAGTATAACATGACTAAGCTTTTTTTAGAACCGCATTCTCTGGTAATGTTTGTTAACCCTACAGTAGTTTATTGACTAACAGTTAAAATTTTCCTATCAGAAAAAAAAAAAAATTAACAGTAAGAAGGACCACACTGAAGAATAGTCCAGCTCACGGCTTTTACTAGCTTTGAAGTGCAGTGTTTAAGATCATCTGGGTAAGTAAATTAAAGTTATGAACAAAGCCCTAGTTTTCTGATTTCCATTCAACCATAAATTCATTAAAAGAGTTTTTAAATTGTGATTCTGGATTTATCTGAAAGCATAAGACTGTTAAATTTGGAATTACTTTTCAATATGATTATTCTCTAAAGTGATATTTTATAACGCTACTGTCTACAGTATTGGCTCCCTTTCTGAAGAGCACAGCATCTAATTTTATTTGTGCAATGCTTATGTCTTTTGTAAGAAATATTTTATGTCCACAATAACTGCTGTATATTGAAAGATGCTTATTGGTTGCTGCTTTTGCTACATTAAAAAAAGTATTCCTACGAGTCAGCTTTCTGGTCTACTAAATGCCAATGCTTTGGATATTGAAATGTTTATGACACTAAATGGGGTATTCTGCTGCAACTGATTAGATCAATGCATCTGTTGCAGGCTTTAGATCATCTTCTTTATGACAAATTTATTGAACAGCTCAAGATCCTTGGCATGAGGACACTTGAATGCATTGATTCAACTGGAAAGTTAAATATGGACTTGAGAGCCTCAATTTTGATGGTATTTAAATAGAAGGAAATGAAACTCCTAAAAATAGTTAGGGAGAACAAAATTTTAAAACTTCTATAAGTCACCAAATAGTTTGTTATATCTGTTTAGGCAAATGTAGGAGCAACTTAGTGGCTCATAGAGATTTTATTTTATCACTTTGATGGTTACACTTGTGCTTCATTTAAATTACCTTTTCTGTACTTTGGAAATTTTTGTCACGCAAATTTTGTATTACTGTCTATTCTTTGCTATGTCTATGCTGATTCTAAGTTCTCCACATAAATACTTGGTCATGTTTTATTGTCCTAATTTATTTTACTCTTCAGGTTCAGTGTCCATATTTTATAAATATTTTTGTTTAGCATAATAAGTGTCCTTTACTGATGTAAGCCACTCTAGTTTTTTAAATATCTGGTTCAAAGATAAAATAGAAAAGAAATCAAATCAAGATTCGTGCCTATGAAGCACTTTTATTTGAGTTAAAGACATCAACGTCATAGTAATAAAAGCTCTTCTTTCTGATTAGATTTAAAAGTACAAATGGGGATTTCTCCCAAGAGTGTGATTCCCAAGCAAGCAGCCCTTGGCACTCGCTTTTGGCTCATTATCAAAAATTCAGAAAGAACAAGGCATAAACTAAACATTTTGGAAGGCCTTAGTAGGGCTAAGATCAAGCAAGTTTCTACAGATTCCTTCTTGGAATAGTTATGAAAACAGATTAGATAAGTAAAGCATAAAAAGAAGCATATATCGAGCACCTGGCTGGTTCAGTAGGTTGAGCCTCGGACTCTTGATTTCAGCTCAGGTCATGATCTCATGACCATGCTGACAGCGAGGAACCTGCTTGTTTCCTCTCCCTCTGTCTCTCTCTGTCCCTTCCCCTCTTGTGTGGACTCTCTCTCAAAATAAATAAATAGTTAAAAAGGGGAAGCATATCTGCAATAGCAGCATGATTGCTGCTTCGTTTTTAATCTAACAGAATTTTCCGTACCTTCTTTCCTCCTTGTCAGGGACCCTAGAGTAATGCTGAAGGAAGCTATAGTGAGACTGGATGGGTTTTGATTGCTGCCCCATTACTTACTGTCTGGGAGACAGAGCAGGTTGCTTCCTCTTTCTCTTACTTTCTTCATCTTTTTTTTTTTTAAGTTTATTTATTTATTTTGAGAGAGAGAGAGAGAGAGAGAGAGAGAGAGAGACATTGTGAGTGGGGGAGGGACAGACAGAGGGACGGTCAAGCAGGCTCCACACTATCAGCTTAGAGCCTGACGCAGGGCTTGAACTCACAAACCGTGAGATCATGACCTGAGCTGAAACCAAGAGTTTGATGCTCAACTGACTGAGCCACCCAGGTGCCCCAGTTTCTTCATCTTTAAAATAATGAAACTGATACCTACTCTAGGGAGTTATATAAGAATTAAACGAGACCTTGTGCTTGGTAGTTATTGGTAGCTGTTTACCAAATATTTCTGGTTCTCTCTCTTTCTGGGAACATAATAGGGTTGACTTTCATGGTCTCTTTGTGATTATAATGGGCTAGATAACTTGTGAGGAAGCACTGTTACCTCTAGGCCAGAACATGTAATTGACTGCATAAGAGTAACATCTTTTCCTTTGTCTTAGCAACTAACAATATTTAAAATGGTTACTGTTCTTTTGTTCTGGGTCCCTGAGTGATTATGACAATTGCAGCCCCCTCAAAAACTCATGAACACGCAGAATGGATGAATAGTAAATTTTTGCTGAGTTAAGGATCTGAGTTTTCTTCTTTTTATCATCATGTAAACCTCTCAGGTTGAAATATCATGAAATAATAGAGATACTGATAGATAGAAGTGGCTGATGCCTTTAAAGAATCCTAAATGTGACATTGGCATAGAGACTTGCTAGTGGATAGTGAAGAAACTATTACCAGATGCTAGATGGATGGGGACGCTTCTTCTGTAGCGCAAAATCTCTTAAAATTGGCTCCTGCAATAACATGGAAAGGATACAATGTCCCTAATGAAAATGCAGTTTTAGTAAAAGAAGTTTAAAAATAGAAAGCATATTTTAGAGGCTGTTGGCTATATCTGACAAGGTATTACAAGCACAGAAAGAAAGAAATAAGCTCAACTTGAAACAGAGATTAAAGAGAATAGAAAGAACACAGAATAGAAAGAAACTTCCAGTAATCAAAGAGGCAAAGACAGGAAACTCCTTATCACCCATTTGTAACAGTAAACTGAGACAACTGAGACCAATTAGATATTGTTCATTTTGGAAGAATCAAATCAAAATATGAGTAGCTCTCTCTTTGTTAAAACCTCTAGTTAGATTAAAGCTTTTCCCCAAAATTCTTTTAGTTAAACAAAATGGCTGGGGGAAGGGATGAGGGGAAACTAAAAGTATCTGCAATTAAGTTGAAAATAACTACAATCATGGCTCTTGAAACAAGGACTGGAATGAAGTACGAGACCCCGTTAAGTTCTGTAAACTTTGTATTGTAAAGGAAATCATAAACCTGGGCTAAAAAGAATTATTTATTTAAGACACAAAACAATCTTGGATTTCCAACTTTCTAGCCATAGAAACTGGGCTCGGAAAGTTGCACAGCCCCCAAGATTTGCATAATCTCCATGGATGTGGTAATGGAGTAGGAAGACTCATATTGGAAATAGATTTTTTCCAAGGTCCACCATAAACAAAGGATTGAGATGCATATCCCAGAAACAATGTTAAGGATCTAGTTAAGAAACAGTCTACATCTCAAGTCTTTGCAATATCTTCCCAGTCAAATTTTTTAACTCCTATGAACTAAAAACTGCTATGTCTCCATTTTTATCCTTCCAAATACTTGGAGGGATAAAACTTGGAGTTATCCTGTCCTTCTGCAACAGAGATAGGTGGTTTTGATGTAACTCTCAAGGATCTGTGCCCTGCTGATATTAATGCCCTTGTAAATTCTCCTCCCTTTGATCTTGGCCTGGGGATAATGACTTGCTTCTAATAAATGGAAGATGGCAAAAAGGTTTGGATGTCAATTCAAACATTAGATTTTAAACGAGTGAGACTTCCATCTTGTTTGTGCTTTCTCTTCGTCTTTCTTTTATAATATATAATATAGTATAGTATACATATGTGGCTATAATTTTCCTAATTTTAAGATTGATAGAATCAAGAAAGCAACACATTTTCTGTACTAAAAACTTAAGCATGTTATCATAACTCAACTGCTAATCACATGCTAGCTTTATTGAAGTCAGATGCCATTTTTATAACTACCTGTAGGGAGGTCTATTTGATAAGGAGAGAATGGAGGTTACAATCCAATAGCCTGAGAGAAAACAAGACCTTCAGTCCAATGACCCAAAGGGAATAGATGTTTCCAACAATCACTGAGTGAATGTGGAAGTCAATCGTGTCACCAATGAAACTTTGAAGGCTGTGGTCTTGGCTGAGGCACTGGAGCTTTGTAAGACCTCGAGCTAGAGAACCCAGTTAACTGATGCCTAGATTCCTGACTCACAGAAACTCACAGTGAGTTAACAATGACGTTTTAAATTTTCAGTGGTTTATCACTCAGCAATAGACAACTAATAGATTTTATACAGCACATATGTAAAAGGCAGATAAATAGTCTTTTATATCACGGTGTTTTCAAGTCATGACATGTAGCATCCAGACTTCTTATGGAAGCAAGTGTTCATCCTCTGAGGTGCTAAACTTTCAATACAGTTTCGTTTTTGAATGAAACTTACTCTGTAAGCAAGAAAGGGAGAGAAATAAATATACAATAACTAGATGACTCTGGTAATCAACAGATCCATTAACCAAATATTTTTGGTTCTCTCCTCTTCTAGGTACAAGGCTGGACTTTTTCTTAGTCTCATGATTGCATGGCTCATTTGATGGTTCTAACGGTTAATCTCAGCATTTAAATCTCTCTTTCCAGCATAGAAACTAGACAATGTTTGAAATGGTGGCCACTCCTTTATCTTCATTCCTTGATAAAATGATAAGAATCTGTTGATCTGCAAAGTATATGTAACATGGACGATAAATAAATCATTCTTGGGGTGCCTGGGTGGCTCAGTTGGTTAAGCATCTGACTTCAGCTCGGGTCATGATCTCACGGTTTATGGGTTCAAACCCCATGTCAAGCTCTGAGCTGACAGCTCAGAGCCTGGAGCCTGCTTCAGATTCTGTGTGTCTCTCTTTCTCTGTCAGGTCTCTCTCTCTCTCTCTCTCTCAAAAATAAATAAAACATTTAAAATAAACAAACAAATAAGTAAGTAAATAAAAATAGATAAATAAAACCATTCTTGTGGTAAATCACTAAAATTTTGGAGCTGTTTCTTAATATGGTGTAATGTGGCTTAGACTGACATATTTAATACCTGAAATACTAAAACTTTGCTTTACATAAAGAATAGGAACCCTAAATGAATATCATTGTCTCTATGATTACTCTGGTGTAAGTCTGGAACTTCTAAGATCATTTCAAAAGCCAGCTCTACATTAGAGTAGAACTAGACATCTCTGGGAATATTGTGGAGTTATAAGACACTTAAGCCACAGACTTTCTTTTTCCTTATGGTTTCTATTAAGCACAATATCAACCATACCTGACATTTAATAATTTTGGAAGGAATTTTATAAAAAATTATTCTAAATGGAAACATAAAATTATACAATTACTTTGAAGGGGATTGGGCATTTTAATAAAGTAAAAAATCATCCCAAAAGAGCCAGACAACCCAGCTTCTAGATATCTATAATTTGTTCCCTTTTGTGAAGATAATTAGTCCTTGACAACTCTTACACAGAGAAAATCTAAATCAAAACTCCAATGACTGTTTTATTAAATACTTATGGTACGCATTTCAAACATTTAACAACGCAAAAAGATAAACACTAACACAAAATCAACCAAGTAGTAAAAATTTTGCAGAAAATCACTAATAGAAAGTAACAAAGAAGAATTTGATATGATAGTATAATGCAACAGGTGCTAATGAAACAATTACATACATAATCATATGAGTCCTCTCAATTGCTCTGCTCATCTGTATTACAGGTGAGTAGGATCAAAATTGTTTCTTAAAAATGTAAAAAAAAATGTCCCATACTTCCAAGTTACATGATTTTTTAAAACTCTTTATAAGGTCAGAATATTATGAGACAAAAAATACTGTTTTGTTGATCTTTTATAAAAGTTTTTTTTTTGTTTGTTTTTGTTTTCTATTTCATTAATTTCCACTCATCTTTATACAGATTCTTCAATTTTCCTTCGGTCTAATTTCCTTCTCTTCTTATATATTTTTCATTTTAATGTGTTATCCACTTGTTTTTTCAGTTTATTTTAGGTCATAAATTTAACTACTGATTTAGCTGCATTCTGCAAGTTTTGATAGGTAGTACTTTCATTAAAATTCATCTAGAAATTTTCGCATTTCTTGTAGTTGTCTCCTCAAATCCCAGGATCATTTTAAAGTTTGCTTTTTTGATTGAAACAAAAATGTTTAAAAGTTTTTCATGTTTATGCTAAATATAACTTAAAAATATTTTTATGGCCATTCTTTAATTGTATTAATCAAATAACTCATTGGCATAGTGAAATTATTTGAAATTTCTTGAATTTTAGATTTAAAAGAAACCATTTATACTTGAACATCATATATGATGTCTATATGTTGGCAACATGCATGTATTTATATGTGTATACATATACACATATACATATACCCCATACACTCACACACATACGTCAAAGTTTTGCTGGTGTTTGTTGCATGATATAGTCATTTCTGATATAAATGTGTCAAAATCTTTCATAATATGGTATTTTTCATTTCATTTGTTCTTCTGTCATGTCATGCTTTACATATTTGAGACTTTTTTTGCAAGATACATGTAAAATATTCATTTATAAATACCATTTCTGACTTTCTCCTTTTATTGCTATGTATCCTTTTTACCCACATTTGTGCTTATTATATGATATATGATATATGATATTTTTATTACTAACTTACCTTACTTAGTAAATGTTTGCCTGGCATATTTTAACCCCTTTTTATAAAAAATTTAGTGCCATTTATTAGGTGTATCTATTTTAAGAGTATATATAAATATATAAATAGATTTATTTACCAAAATGTTTAACCTATGTCTTTTATTGGATTATTTTGTTCTGTTTATGTTGCCTGTGTGTGTGGCAGTCAGGGTGGTTGCTGGAAGAATTACTGGAAGAGAAATTGCTGCACCCAACATAGTTCACTAGTAACTCCCATGTGCTACATGTCAGGGTCTATGCTGGAATTCCCTCCATTACTTTTCCTGTAGACTGATCCCAGCCAATGACTACACCAACAGGGGACCACTCCAATTGTTGCTTCAGGGATCACCAAGGGTGTGGCCAAGACTTTCTCAGATGTCTTCTATAGTCTATCTCTCTTCCAAGCTAATCCTTCTTTCACATGGATTAGTCTTCAAACTGAAAACCTTCTTTTTTATTCTTCACAGGTGTTTCAGAAGTAAATATTGTGTGTGTCTAATCTTATTTAGGCATCAGCTTTTCAGATGACTCAAACTGACATGTGATACAGATGCATGAAAACTTACTTTTACCTCCTAGCCTTGCATGTTACCATCACATAGAGATTGCATATGATGTCCATGTATAAATGGATTCTTCTAAATCTAGGCTAAAATTGAGTGAATTTCAAATAATTTCATCATGCCAACAAGTTCTTTGACTACAGTGCAATTAAATAACAGCCATAAAAATATATGCAATATTTATCCTGCTTATTTGTCTATATATTTCTCCCTTTCCCACTACTAGTTGGAAGCTATGACAAAGACTGGTAGTTTTCTCCCAATATCTCTCTTCTATTCTTCAATAGTATCATGAAATCTAATTTTTACCTAGCTGCGTATTTACCCACCAAAAAAATAATTAAAGAAAGAAAGAAAGAAAGAAAGAAAAGAAAAGAAAAGAAAGAAAACAAAAGAAAAAAATAATACATTCACAGCTCCCTTTAAATCAGAAGTGACTTCATGACTGTATGCTTATTAAAAGTGTATTACCAGAAATGGTACTGAAAACTATCCTCAACATGACCCAAATGACAGCAATAGAATCAAGAAACTGAAGGGAAAAAGCAATAATCTTAAATTACAAAGATGCTGTCCAAGTTAAATATGGATTAAAAGGACAGTAAATCACAATATCTAAAAAAAGATCCTTGAAAAAAAAAATGAAGAACAGAAAAAGTAACATACACATTGTCAAATGTGAAGTAGACAACAAATGTGAGAATTGATACCCTTAAAATTCGGAGGAGTGGTAAATAGAAGTGATTAAGATAACATAATACCTGTAAAAAAGGAGAGTAAAAAGTGGCAATCTCACCTAAAGAAGTATAGGTATGCACCAAAAGATAAAGCCACAACTCAGGAAAAAAATGATACTAAGTTTTCTAGAAAAATCTTTGGAATTAAATGTGAATATTTGGACAATAGGAAAGTTTTTCTCACTCTAACATTATTTAATAATACAATATGTCTATGGATTACCTAAAACATTTTTTAATTAAAAAAAAGAGTGATGAAAATATCTTCCAGATTCAGGCATCTGAGTGGCTCAGTCTGTTAAGTGTCTGATTTCAGCTCAGGTCATGACCTTGTGGTTGGTGAGTTCGAGCCCTGCATCAGGCTCTGTGCTGACAGCTCAGAGCCTGGAACCTGCTTTGGATTCTGTGTCTCTCCATTTCTCTATCCCTCCCCCACTGGTGCTCTGTCTCTCTCTCTCTCTCTCAAAAATAAATAAACATAAAAAAAATATCTTCCAGATAAACATTGCTATGGCATGAAATTTATTTGTATTACTAGGTGTTGGAAGATGATGAAGCATCTAGTACATAATTGTTAAGGGAAAAAAAAAGATTTGACTTAAAAATTTCATTTATAGCTAGATTGTATTTCATGTGCAAAAGCCATTTCAAGAACAATCAGATATGATACAGCTCACACTTATGTAACCTTCTTAGAAAAAAAAATATATATATAATGATGTAATCCAGAATGCAGAGAAAAGAAAAATAAACTAAGATCATAATGAAAAAACACATGGCCAGAAATTGCAGGCACTTAATCTTGAATATACACTTACATCTAAGAAATTCTTATAGCTACAAAGTTTATAATATCAAAGCCCAGAAGGCAGAAGTGGGAAAAAAGGCAAGTTGCCTGATATACCAAAGGGATATTAAAGGACTCATGATAATTTTCAGAAAAATATAGTTTGAAATATACCTAGGAAATCTTATAGTCCATTAATATATTCAATCAAACAATACTAATGTACATTTATTATGTTTTTATTAAATGTCAAAAAATGTCCAGGCGTTAGACCAACATAAATGGGAATACAAACTGGTACAGCCACTCTGGAAAACAGTATGGAGGTTCCTCAAAAAATTAAAAATAGAACTACCCTACAATCCAGAAATTGCACTACTAGGCATTTATCCAAGGGATACAGGTGTGCTGTTTTGAAGGAACATATGCACCCCCATGTTTATAGCAGCACTATCAACAATAGCCAAAGTATGGAAAGAGCCCAAATGTCCATCAGTGGATGAATGGATAAAGAAGATGTGGTGCATATATATATATATATATATATATATATATATACAAAATGGAGTATTACTCGGCAATCAAAAAGAATGAAATCTTGCCATTTGCAACTATGTGGTTGGAACTGGAGGGTATTATGCTAAGTGAAATTAGTCAGAGAAAGACAAAAATCATATGACTTCACTCATATGAGGCCGTTAAGAGACAAAACAGATGAACATAAGGGAACGGAAACAAAAATAATATAAAAACAGGGAGGGGGAAAAAACAGAAGAGACTCATAAATATGGAGAACAAACTGAGGGTTACGGGAGGGGTTGTGGGAGGGGAGACGGGCTAAATGGGTAAGGGGCACTAAGGAATCTACTCCTGAAATCATTGTTGCACTATATACTAATTTGGATGTAAATTAAAAAAAAATAAAAAAATTAAAATTAAAAAAAAAATGAAGACCAACATACATAATATCAGTTTTATGCACTCAAGAATTTCGCATTTCAATGAAGAAAGTCGACATAAACAGTTAATTATAAAGCAGGGTATAAATAAGCACAGAGTACTAGAGATCTCCATTGAAAACACTGAAGATGTCTGGATGGTCTGGAGAATTCAGATTGTAGTAAACAAAATTGAAAAAACATTTACAAAATAAACATTAGGCAAACCAATGTCAGTAGTATGCAAAGTAAAATTCTAGGTAGAATGTACGATACAAAAATATAGAGGCAGGAAAGTGCATGGTAGAGAAAACAAAATCAGATTGTTGATTATAAATGGTCAAGGTCAGAGTGGCTAGAAATTAAAATGCAGAGGATAATCGGTGGAAGGTCTTGCATTTTTGATCTTTATATTGTCCATTATCACAATAGTGTATAGATCTAATAGAATAAGACAGTTCACAAATTAAAACGTTGGGAAGAAAACAGTAAGCATAATGAAAGATGACAGAAATAAGCCTGAATACATAAACTCAGAAAAAAAAATGCTCAAATACATTAAAATGCCAAAATGGGCTAGCAAATAAAATCTAACTTCATACTATATATAAAGTGTACCTAAAACAAAGTATTATGGAAGCATAAATAATGAATGAGTGAACAGAAAAATACCTATCAAGCAAATGGTTATACAAGTAAGAGTGGTTGCATTATTTTTATTTTTTTAATGTTTATTTATTTTCAGAAAGAGAGAGAGAGAGGGAGGGAGGGAGGGAGGGAGGGAGGGAGGGGCAGAGAGAGAGAGGGAGAGAGCAAATCCCAAGCAGGCTCCCCACTGCCAACGTTGAGCCCAAGGCAGGGCTAGATTCCATGAAATGTGAGACTGGGACCTGAGCTGAAATCAAGTTGGACGTTTAACTGACAGCCACCAGGCACCCTGGAAGCATTATTTTTATGTAATAGATGATATATGTAAATAGACTAAGGAGTCCAAATAAGCCATTGGAATTAGCGAAATATATTAAGGAAACTTGACAAAGAAAATTATGGATGAAAATTAAAAGTAGAAACTAGCAAATTATCAACAGGAAGCAAAACTAAAAATTGTTCAGTATTGTCAAAGTCCCATGCACTATGATAAAGTATTTTCCATGAATTAAAAAAAAAATGAAGAAAAAATGAAAAAAAAAAAACCACAAATTACTTGGAGGTAAGGAATAAATACACACAAATATCCATTTATCAGTTTTGCTTACCGTTCTGTTCTAAAGAATTTGAAGGTCAAAATGAATTTATGGAATGAGTGAAAATTTGTGTCATGAATTCTTAACTTCTAAATTTATGTCTCGAACCAAATCATCACTCCATGAATAACAAACCCAATTGCCCACTAAGTAACTCCTTTTGCTTTCCCAGAGTCAATTCAAGTCCATTTGTTCAAGATGAATTTAGCACCTTCTTTTTCTCCCTACATATCACTCTCATCCAAGCTCACTTCCCCCCTTCCCCCCAACGCACTCTTATCACAAAACTGTCCCCCCTTGTTTTACTTATTGTAGAGCAAGAATATCACTGACAGTTGTCCAGTGCACTTGGTTTTAAGAGCCGGAGTTGTGTCTAGTTCACTATCTTAACAACAGTGGCAAGCATAACTGGCCAGTGTATCATAAAATAAATCATTAAGTTTTTGCTCAAAAATTGGGTTAAATATTAAAAGGAATTTAAATTGGTAAAAACAGGTGCCTGGGTGGCTCAGTCAGTTAAGCGACCGACTCTTGATTTCAGCTCAGGTCATGGTTGCACGGGGTTCCTGAGACTGGGCCCCGTGTTGGGTTCATTCTGTGCTCTGCTCAAGGAACCGGCTTAAAATTCTCCCTCCCTCCCCCTCTGCCCATCCCCCACTTGTGCAAGTGTTCTTTCTCTCTCTCTCTTTCAAAAACATAATTGGTAAAGACATTTTTCTGAAAAGCAAATAGAAATTATAAAATTCTATATACCTTTCATATGTATATTTACTTCTGATAGTGCATTTAAAGATGGAGGTAATAAAAACATATACATGGAAATACACAATTTTGATATTTGACTAACAAAAATATGTATACATCCTAAACATACCATAATATGGTAATAGATGTAATGAATCTAATATGGTATATCTTATCCATATGTGAAACCTTATGTTGCTATCAATAATCATGGATTACAAGTCTCACCACATATTGTCAAGTTTAAAGCAAAAGGATATATATAATAACATCCTAATCTTTAAATATATTTATTTGTATGTATAAAAATTATTTTTCATTAATTATTTTTATAAATGTTTCTGCTGCTATCTGAAAATAAAGTGTCCTTATGAAACCTTTCATAAGCCAAAGTAGCATAAGGCGAAGAAGCAATCACCATTAATTTAGGGAAAATTTTTTGAGGATTCCCAAACCCCCAAAATAATCTCTCATAGGCTTTTATGATATCTTGGGACACACCTTGTTAATGGATGTACAAAATAAATTAAGATAAAGCACAGATGTTCACAGACACAGTTCAAAGCTATGGTAGCTCGCTGCTGAGATGCTTAGTGTGGGTCTGGAGGGAGGATCATGATGGGGCCATTCTCGCTGCTCAGGGTTCCCTCTGCCTCTAAAACAGTCCTCCGCCAAACAAATGCTGAACACTATTTTCCCTTTTCACCTTTTTTCCTGAAAGCAAAAATCCTCTTGGGATTTCTTTAGATGAGTGCAAATAGGTATTAAGGTAAGTCTTTCATAAAAGCGAAGTGCATTAATGTAAACTTCCAAAAAGTAGGGGATACTTGTATTCAACAAAATCTGCATTCTGACAATGTGCCAGACATCCCATTATGTGCTAGAGACACTTGGATGTGTGAGGCCCAGGTTCCACCTTTGCAAACTAGATATCACTACAGAGTTTGCAATTATGTGTTAGGGAAACGAATGATATTTACATTTAAGTTCATTTTTATGCCTGTATGATTGAAGGCTGAGTCCTCTTGAAATAGTTTACTCCACTTTGCATCTGAGGAGACAGAATGAGTCTGTGTCCTGAGTGACTATTGATAGACTAGCAGTCTTAGGTCATTATTCATTTGAATCAGATTGGCTGAGGTTGAATCCATTTGCCACAACCTTCTACATTTGTGGCTTATACAAATCCTTCCTCTCAGCTCCTTTCCTCTTCAGAAAACAAAGAACTAAATACATTAATATAAGCTGAATGATAAGATTTACAATAAAATAATGTATCCACTCTACTGCTGATTACATCGTAAGTTCTTGAGATTTTATTATTCTTGAGAGTTGTTAATTCCTAGAAGAAGTGAGGAGAAAAGGAAGGAATATGGCAAGAGGTATGGAGGAACTTTGGAACTAACTTTGACAGAACATGGAGTATTAGATTCTGCTGTTTGGGGACGGAGGATGACATTACCGAAAATTCCTAGGGGGGCGCCTGGGTGGCTCAGTCGGTTAAGCGGCCAACTTCGGCTGGGGTCATGATCTCGCGGTCTGTGAGTTCGAGCCCCGCGTCAGGCTCTGTGCGGGCAGGTCAGCGACTGGAGCCTGTTTCAGATTCTGTGTCTCCCTCTCTCTGACCCTCCCCCATTCATGCTCTGTCTCTCTCTGTCTCAAAAATAAATAAACGTTAAAAAAAAAAAATTAAAAAAAAAAAAAAGAAAATTCCTTAGAGCAGATGGTAGTTGACTTTGGCCCCAAAGATAGGATTCTGCTATGTAAAAAAGTGGAAAAAGGGTATTTTCATGCACAGGTATCATTTTTCTAGATATGGTTCTGACTTGATTATATGCTCATTTGGGGGAATGTTTTATTTAAAAAGATGGTTTTATGAATCCTTTTGATTTAAAAAAGACAATGTTTGTGGTATTGTTAGTGGAGGTATTGGCTTTTCTTTTTCTTTCTTTTTAAAGTTTCTCTTCTCCTTGCCTCTCCTTTTCCTTTTTTTTTCTTTTTCCTTTTTCTCCCTCCTTTGTCCTAAAGAGGATAAATTGTTCTCTAAATTAGTTGAAGCCTGGGTGCTTCAAGTTAAAAACAGATTGATTCACCTTGTGTATAGTGTAGAAATTTAAATTTATGCTCAAAACTCTTTTGAAAATTGAATATGCAATCATTTTTCAGCAATATAATTTAAAAAATTGGTAAATAATTCTTGCCTGAGTCTCATAGATCTTGAATGCCTGGTCACTCCAGATTAAGAGTCATGACAAAAGCTTGGACATCTTCTTAAAGAAAAGGCCCTACGGCTCTCCCTCCTTTTGGTATAGTCTGAGAGCGGTAGCTGCATTTAGAAACCAAAGCATTTGCAGAATTTTTCTTTCTCCCATTGTCAGATGAGCCAGATCTTTTTCTTAGGAAATTTTGACCTTCCATACAGTGCCACTCCCCCAACCTCGACCCTCTTCTCAATCTGGTGCTGTGCCTTCTTGAAATAAATGAAATGAACCAGGAATCATTTGCACGTTTGGGATGAGGATGCAGTAGGCAGCCTCCACCATGTTATCTAGTGACCCTTGCCTCCAATATGGACTCCCATTGGGTTTGGACTGCATTTATTGCCTGCCTTCTACCAAAAAGAATGTGGGAGTTATGGGATGTCATTTCTGTGATTAGGATATAAAAAGATCATGGTTTCCATCCTTTGGACATCTAGCAGAACCCAAGAAGAATAGGACACAGAAGAGATCAGGTCCCATCATGGCAGGAAGGAGAAGTAAAATCTCTGAAGAATGGAGGGCAGATACAGGGGCAGGCAGCACTGTTACTGGAGGAGTAAGTTTAATTCTGAGCATCCAAATGCGGAAGATGATAAAAAAATGTGTCTTAATTCGCATTTTGTATACTTGCATTGCTATAAGCGATATAACTTCTTTCCATTAAAAAAGTCAGTATATTAACTTTTGTAAACCTTAGATCTCTCATCTGTAAAATGGGGATCATGTTGGCCAAATCCATCTTCAGATTTTTGTGAGGATCAAGTTAAGCAGTGTGTGAAGCACAGGGCACTTTGAAGATTGATCTGGAAATTCATCTGAGAGTCAGTTATGGACAATGCGTTGTGCTAGGTAATATTTATTGGATTATTTCCAGGCTGTTTACCTCAATTTCCATACAAGGCAATTTCAATACCCTGTTCCAACTTTGCCTTCCTCATGTCCTGGTTAGTAAAGTTGAATTTAATTCCATTTCTTCTGTGTTAGAAGGGCAACCTTATCTTTATCCCTGTTTGGAAGTTCATATTAATACGTAATGCCTGGTGGCACAAAACTCACAGCTATATGAAAGGCTGGAAATCTTTAATTTTGTTCTAGACTTTGATGCTATATTGATGCCAGGGCTGTATGCCAGCCAACTGTGACAATTATTTCTGTTTAATTTTCTAATTTCAGTCAGGACTACTTAGCTTGCCAGTGAAGTCCGTCAGTGTCAGAAGCCAAGGCAGTTACTTACGAGCAGTAATAGCTTGTAATGGTTGCTTTAATACCCTGGGGAAAGTAAAAGCCTCTATGGGCTCTTCAATAATTAATACAGATTTGTTTATAAATTTATTCAAGCAAAAAACACATGGGGCCCAGAAGAGTGCTTGGTACATGGTAGGTACTAAAATATTTGTCGACAGCATATAGAAATAAATAAGGAACTGAAAGCTAGTGCATCTACATACATTATTTTCTATACTGTATCAGTGAAAACGACATAAATGGATCAAAGGTAAAATGGAATACAAATTCGTGCTAATAAATATAGTGCTTTTTGTGGCCCATGTCTTTTAGTTATCAGGTAATTATGCTTTATAAAACCAAATAATTAAGTAATATGGAATATTCCCTTTAGAGTTAGCGGTTACTTTCAGAACTCAAAAATTGACGTGTAAAAAAAAATGTGTGGGAAACAGTATGGAGGTTCTTCAAAAAATTTAAAAAAAAATAGAACTACCATATGATCCAGCAATTCCCCTACTAGGTATTTTCTGAAAGAAAGCAAAACCATTACTTCCAAAAGATATGTGCACTCCTATGTATATTGTAACATTATTTACAATAGTCAAGCTATGCAAACAGCCCCGTGTTCACTGATAGATGAATGGGTAAAGACGATGTGGTAAACACATATAATGGGATATTACTCAGTCATTAAAAAGAATGACATTTTTGACGATTGCAATGACGATGGAGTTGGAGTGTATTATGCTAAGTGGAATACATCAGTCATAGAAAGACAAATACCATATCATTTCACTTACATGTGAAATCTAAAAAACAAAACAAAATAAACAAAAAAAAACCCCACCCACATTGACTCTTAAATACAGAGAGAAACTGATGGTTATCAGAGGGAAGTTGGGGAAGGGGGTTAGGTGAAATAGATAAAAGGGATTAACTGATACAAGCTCCCTGTTATAAAATAAATAAGACATTAAGGGTCACATGGTGATTCAGTCAGTTAAGCAACCAGCTTTTGATTTCGGTTCAGGATATGATCCCAGGGTTGTGGGATCCAGCCCCATGTGTGACTGCAAGCTCAGTGTGGAGCCTGCTTAAGATTCTCAATCTCTCTCTCTCTCTCTCTCTCTCTGCCCCCTCCCACACTCTCTCTCACTGTCTTTCTAAAATCAATCAATCAACCAATCAATTCATGGAGATGAAAAGTACAGCATAAGAAACTGACAGGTAAGATTTTCAGGTTTTCAAAGACATTTCTAAATTTATTCGTCTAGAGCAACATGATGATCATTGTGCTAAATAACAAAAATTAACCCAAGTAAATTTAAAGATCAAATTGGCTTTATTCAATAATTTGTGAATCAGGCAGCATCCTGTCTAGCAAATAGAAAGGAGCTCCATCAAGCTACAGAAAAGGAAAGGTTTTTAAAGGCAGAGAGGAAACACAAAAAAGGAAATTATTAGCAAAGAAAGCATTGTTTTGGCAAAGTTACCCTCCTAAAGGGAATGAAAGAGGTGTATCAATGGATTACCTCCTGCTGCTGACTAGGAAATTTCGAGTTGGCTGATTAAAGGTCACCTTTCTGGGAGAAACTAGAGCTGCAGTTAGGTTAAATATTAAGTCTTCCTGGGGTTTAACACAAGTGACTCCATTTTGGGCCTGCTGTATCCTTTTTAACAATTGTAACAGAACATCATTGGAAATTTATAAAATATGGCTTGAGAAAACAATTTATAGAGAGCTCAACTTCAAATCTTTGGACAGTGTCTGTTCATGGGATGAGTCAAGCATAAATCTTCAAAGCCATCTAAAGTTTTTGTGCATTTTCATGATTAGTTAAATCAATTTGAATATAGATTTCCAGGGGCTTTGTAATCAAATTACTCAAAGAAACAACTGTTCTAGATGAAAAGAAAATTTAATCTTCCACTACAGATGTTTCTTTGGGGTCTTTATTGGTCAATAAATTTTGTTCCAGGAGAAATAATACATGCTACTTAGTGCTAA
This sequence comes from Panthera uncia, assembly GCF_023721935.1. Classification (NCBI taxonomy): domain Eukaryota; kingdom Metazoa; phylum Chordata; class Mammalia; order Carnivora; family Felidae; genus Panthera; species Panthera uncia. Next base: position 35,758,787 of record NC_064811.1, read on the forward strand.
TCCTTATTTTGTTTTATTTTTTATTTTTTATTTTTTTAATTTTCTTTTAACGTTTATTTATTTTTGAGACAGAGAGAGACAGAGCATGAACGGGGGAGGGTCAGAGAGAGAGGGAGACACAGAATCTGAAACAGGCTCCAGGCTCTGAGCCGTCAGCACAGAGCCCGACGCGGGGCTTGAACTCACGGACCGCGAGATCATGACCTGAGCTGAAGTCGGACGCTTAACCAACTGAGCCACCCAGGTGCCCCCTTATTTTGTTTTAAAAATACCGTTCTTGGGGCGCATGGGTGGCTCAGTCGGTTAAGTATCTGATGTTGGCTTAGGTCATGATCTCGGGGTCCATGAGTTAGAGCCCCAGGTGGAGTTTTGTGCTGACAGCTCAGAGCCTGGAACCTGCTTTGGAGTCTGTTTTCTCCCTATCTCTCTGTCCCTCCCCCACTCATGCTCTGTCTCTCTCTTTCTCTCTAATAAACATTAAAAAAATTAAAAATATTGTTTTTGTTACACAAATCATACAATTGGGATTGAATGATTTGAATCCAAGTCATACAATTTGGGATTGAATGATTTGAGAAAGATAGTTATTTCATGACCATTGTAGTAAACCATAGTCAGAATATTACTTAATTAAGGAGCAGTCCATAACTCTACTTCCTGGAGGAAAATATGGCACCACGGTCCTTTAAATCTTGAGACTTTACAACTAATACATCACTAGTGCTATTGAAATAGGCATATGAAATTTCACCACCTGCCACTTCATGGTTACAAATTCAAGTGGATTCCATATTTTAATTATGAAAGGCAAGCACAAGTAGAATTATCAGTGACATTAAAAGCTTATTTTGTATAATCAACTGTGATCACAGCTTGATGATACTTTTCTCTTACAGCAAATATTACTTTTTTCAAAGTCTTAATTCCATCTCAGGTCAGTGATGTTCCTATTGTTGCTCACCTTACTCTTGCTTTTTAAAATTATACCCTTAATACAAAGGTACATGAAAAATCTTTAGAGAGCAACCTCTTCTATTCATCACATTTTAATTATTCATTTCTTCTGTTTTATAAGAGGCAGACTGTACCGTTCTTTCCTACTGCAGTAGAGGTATCTCCACAGTGATATTTCCTTATAGTGTTATCTTCTATTGCACAGAGGAGCTCAAAACTCTGAGTCATTTGCAACCTTTGCAAATTTCTTCCTGAATTAATCATGACCTAGTTGAATTACTAATGTTGAAGATATATTGATAATTTCAAAGTGCTGTGTTCATTTTAAACTAAAATCAACAACAAAAATCTGCAGTGTAACTCATCTAGTTAACACTTATTTGGCACTTATTCCAAATTAAGCAGTATTTTAAGTGTTTTAGGTATTAAATCAGTGGTTGACAAAATACATCTCATAAGCTAAATCCAGCTCCAAGCTTGTTTTTATAAATAAAGTTTTATTGGAACACAGCTACATCCATTAAGTTTCATATTGTCTGTCGCTGCTTTGACTCTACAATAGCAGAGCTGACCAGTTGCCACAGAGATCGTACGGCCAAAGAAGCCTAAAATATTTACTGTTTGGTACTTTGCAGAAATTTGCCAGTCCTTTTATTAAAAATTTTGATCTCCTCTTAAACACTGTGGAATATTGCTCTAATCTTATTTTTTTTTTTTATTTTTTTATTTTTTAGAAAGAGAGAGAGAGAAAGAGCAGAAGCGGGGGGAGAGGGTCAGAGGGTGAGAGACAGAGAATCTTAAGAAGGATCAAGCTCAGTGCAGAGCCCAATGTAGGGCTTGACTCTGGGATCATGACCTGAGCCAGTCAAGGGTCAAACGCTCAACTGACTGAGCCAGCCAGGCACCCTGACTGTCATATTAATCTCTGTTTTAAAGAGGAAGAAAATGGGCTATGGAGAGGTTAAGTAACTTGCCCAAGGTCATACATTGCTCTTAAGTGGGAAAGCAGGATTAAACACAAGAGACTTGGTCTGCAGTCCCCATTCTCAACAATGTTAAACTGCATCTCAGATGGAGAATTATGTTTGTTGCCTGTGAAGGAGCAATTATCCAAACATATTTCTATTAATAAAAATTGACGGGGCACTAATGCTTTTTCCCCAAAGCATAAAATACCTACGATTGTGGGCTACTACAGATTTGAAAACTAACCTCTGGTCACTTTCTGTTATTTGTCTAGAGTTCAGATAGGGAAATCCACTATCTCTGTAGTATACTGCAGAACTTTTCTATTGTTCTCTGTGAATACAACTAGAGAGTCTGAAGAATTTGATATGAATGAGGTATAAGAGTTTGGTTGGCCTAAGACAAATAACAACAAATAAAGAGATTACAAAGGGATTCTGGGTCCTCAAACATCTTCTTTCTCGTCTCTACAGCAGTTACTGGAGGCATTTAGAAAATGACACTAATTAGAGAAGATAAGAGATAATTCTGTCATCGGGAGCAGAGTTTTAGATAAGGACTGTAGCTTTTTGGGGGTAGGCCTTCTCACCATTAAAACCACTCATCCATACCCAATCCCTCTGGAAAATTAAATTTTTGCACTAATCAGAGCAGGTTTCCTGCAGCTGCCAGTGAATGATGGACTTCCCAGTAACAGGCGGACGAATTTCTCACACTTGGAGCAGGGTTCCCATGGCAACGCTCCCTGTATGCACTCAAATGAAACTTCTCTTTGTCCCTTCAAGATTTTTTTTCCTTTCCCTCTCCTTACCTATCTTTTTTTTTTTTTAATTAAAAATAAGTACCTTGATCTTTAAGAGGCTAAAATCTACCAGTGAGGCCCAGTTCTCCATTTTCCCTCTATGATGTTTAGAAGGAAAACACACACATAGACACGCACATGTGCACACACAAGAGTTCATTGGGTACTGATATTCTCATTTATTATATCACAGGAAGAATAGTCAGAACTAGTTTTGGACATGGAAAAAAATTGTGAGGGCTCAGCCTTCATTCTGAATTAGAAACCTGAGACACAAGCTAGGGCATGTGACTTTTGCAAACATACGACAATATACAAGGAATTCTTCTTCGACTGTGTGAAGATAAAGTAGTATAATATGGGAATTGTGCTGAGAGCAGACTGTGTTTTGCATATTGGCAGCCTTCCTGATTTATTATCGGGTGATTTGTATGTCGATAAAACAGAGATTCTGCTGTTAGTAGCTGGCATTTCATAAAGGCATAAGCCACTTCTGGTAAATAATTCCCTGGAAGAGGGTTGTTGTTGTTGTTTTGTTTTAGTTTATTTATTTATTTTGAGAGAGAGAGAGAGAGAGAGGTGGGGGGGAGGGGGCAGAGAGAGAGGGAGAGACAGCATCCCAAGCAGGCTCGGTGGGGTTCAAACTCACAAACCATGAGATCATGACCTGAGTGGAAACCGAGAGTCGGACGCTCAACGGACTGAGCCATCCAGGCGCCCCTTGTCAGGAGAGTTTTATTACAAAGTAACCAAGAGCAAAAAAAAAAAAAAAACAAAAAAACAAAAAAACAAAAAAACAAAAACAGAATAAATGAAGACAAAGAGAGGGGGAAGAAAGAGTTAGCTGATGTGTAAAGAAATTGATCCTTGCAGATATCAAGCAAAATGAATAACCCACAGTACAATGCCGCAGTGCAGTGCTATTTGATATGTGGGCGATGGGGTTGTGCTTGTCTGCCCGCTGTTTGTTACAGGTAAATTCAGTCTGTACTTGTTGCCAGTACATACATTTTCCAATGTGTGTGTGTGTGTTTAATTCTTTTCTTCTCTATTACGTTTATTACGATTAGATTTATTGAAAATGCAATTGTATATGTATTGACTGATAATAAAAATGGGGCTTCTATTTTGTATGGTTTTGATGTTTTTAATTTTATGTTTCTAAGAATTCATGTCTGTTGTATACTATAAAAGTATTGTTGCAAGAATAATATCACAATAAGATTATGGTTTGTTTTTGTTTTTGTTTTTGTTTTTCTTAATGTGTGAGAAGTGCGGTATAGTTGATACAGAGGCCACTTTTAGGCAAGCAACTTGAATAGTGGACACCTGAGTAAGGTGGAGGGACCCCCCCCTGGCTGAATACAAAAGGCCCATTAGGTGACCCACCTCCAAATCTCCATAAGCCCCAGCTGACCAATGGTTTACTTACACCAGGGCATAGAAACCAAAAAAGGAAAATTCCATACGTTCCCATACTTCCTCACCTTTCCTCCCTTTAGCTACAGCACCCCCACCCCCCCATTCCTGCCTCATGGCAGACAGTCTCTGCTTTGCTGTCCTGCTTGCTGCTTCCTTGCGGTGTGTTCAACAAACTTCTATCTCCATGCTCTGCTCTGGAGAATTCCTTCACTGCCTGCGCAGTTGACGAGAGATTATACTGGGCGCCTAGGTTCTCTGTCTCTGTGTGCTTGACTGAATTAGTTTCATTTTTTTTCTCAAAAGAAAAAAAATAACAAATGGTACAGATTAAATGGGACATATATTTTGCATGCATATATTTTTCATTTCACCTTTACAACCCATCTGTGAAATAGATATTTTGTCCATTTTACAGGTAAAGAAACTGAGCTTAAGATTAAAGTAACTAGTCTGTATTAGTCAGGATGCTGCTGGAAATAGAATCCAGTGCAGATAATTTAAGATATCTTTTGTTCTTCCTTTTAAAACTTTTTTATGTTTTTTTAAATTTATTTTTGAGAGAGAGAGAGAGAGAGAGCGCACAAGTGGGGATGGAAAAAGAGAGAGAGGGAGATACAGAATCTGAGGCAGGCTCTAGGCTCCAAGCTGTCAGGGCAAGCCTGATGTGGGGCTTGAACCCAAGAACCATGAGATTATGACCCGAGCTGAAGTTGGACGCTTAGCTGACTGAGCCACCCTGCACCCAGATGACTTAAGGTATCTTAGTGAAGGGATTCCTTGCAAAGGTGTGAGCAGAATCCAAAGAAACAAGGAGTATTGAAGTACCTAGAAACCAGCAAAAGCAGGAAACCATTAGAACACTTGGGTCTATGTGGATAAGAGAATAAAGTTGTTACTGGAGAGAAAGCCATACCATTAGGAGAAAGACTGTCCTATAGGTACTGGGCCATTAGCTGAAGGACCACAGCTCCTGTCAACTTGCAGCCTGGCAGGGAGAGAGCCAAAGTAATAAATACCAACCTCTCCCTCCATGAGAACTGGAGATATGTCAGAGGGACACACAACAAGTGACAGTAAGGGAGAGACACAGCCGCTGCCAGTGGTCACAGCCCAGAGCTGAGAGGAAGCAGGGAAGAAATATGCCATACTTCCTTCTCTCCTGTGAGAAGGAAGTGAGATGATTCATTTATTTTTTTTTTTAATTTTTTTTTTTAACGTTTATTTATTTTTGAGACAGAGAGAGACAGAGCATGAACGGGGGAGGGTCAGAGAGAGAGAGGGAGACACAGAATCTGAAACAGGCTCCAGGCTCTGAGTTGTCAGCACAGAGCCGACGCGGGGCTTGAACTCACGAACCGCAAGATCATGACCTGAGCTGAAGTCGGATGCCTAACCGACTGAGCCACCCAGGCGCCCCGAGATGATTCATTTAAAGAAATACCAAATAAAAGTTGTGCTATGGGTGCCTGGGTGGCTCAGTTGGACTGAGCGTCAGACTTTGGCTCAGGTCGTGATCTCACAGTTCGGGAGTTTGAGCCCCCCCATTGGTCTCTGTGCTGAGAGCTCAGAACCTGGAAGCTGCTTCGGTTTCTGTGTCTTTCTCTCTCTCTGCCCCTCTCCTGCTTGAACTCTCTCTCTCAAAAATGAATAAACATTTAAAAAAATTAATTAAAACCTGTGTTGTTTAGTTAATAATAGGTTTACGACCTACTGGAAATATGTATGAACCACCCACATACACACACCAATAGTGGAGTCCCAAACCCTTAGACACGTCACTTCCTGGTTCTTCTTCCTCTCTCCATCTCAAGGGCTTATTTTTCACGGGCTTTGCAATGAGCATATGCCAAAGAACTGAAGTCTCTGTGTCACCTCAAGGGATGTACATTTGTTCCAATCAGACTACTTTTTGCCTTACGTGGCCATAGGCCACTTCCGGTAAGCCTGTAACCTCTGTAGTGCTCAGCCAATGAGGAATCAGGGGAGGGACTTCACACTAGGAGATAAATTGCCTGCTGTTACTGCCCTGAGTGTGCCTGCCCATCAGACACCTGCTCTTGCAAGAAGGTTGATTACAGCCTCACCTCACTGTGCCCCTAGTCTCTGTGTCTCTCCATTGTTGGGGTCAGTGGGCTTATTTCTCACATCTCCCACTTATATATCTCTTGACCAAGGATGTATATTCCTTGAACTAATAATAGAGCTTATGCCTCAGGTCCCTGTCTGACATGAGTCTCTTCCAAGTTCTCAGGAAGAAGCCTGTCAATATATTTAGAATTCACACTTTCTGTAAAATTTGAAAAGGCATTATTTTTTCAATCACTACTCATTATGAATTCTTTTTCCCCTCTAATTGCCCTTTTGCTCCTGACTGTTGTATGGGAGAGCTCACTGGCAGTTTGGGGGCCCAGTTAAGGGAACATTGAGTTAGGGATAAATTCAGGGTTTTTTCATGGGATATAGTTTTATGGCCCACAGTCTCTTTTTTATATGTCATTGTCAGTCACACCACTGTAGGAATGGCTTCCAGAAATCCTACTACTTCTGTGTCAGTTCACCGGTCTTCATAACAAGAAAAGGCAGCAACAGAGCTGTGTTGCATAGGAATATGTCTAGGGCACCTCGGACAGGAAATATGTAGGTAGCAAAGGGACAACAAGGTTTAAAAAGGATCAATAAGGCGGGGCACCTGACTGGCCCAGTAGGTAGAGCTGCTGACTCTTGATCTTGGAATTATAACTTCAAGTCCCATGTTGGGTGTGGAGATTAGTTTTTAAAAATCCTCAAAACAAACAAACAAACAAACAAACAAAAGAAAGAAAAAAAACCCACAAAGGATCAACAAGTTTAAAATATTGAAATCTATCTTTGGAAATATGTTCCAAATCTTATATCTAACTCATAAAATACCAAAAAACCCCCTGATATTTCCCCATATTTGACAATGTTAAAGTACAAAATTTCGATAGCGTAAATTTAAAGATCTAATTGGCTTTATTTACTAATTCATTTGTAGGGCACGGTCCCCTCTAATAGAAGCGTCCTTAGAAAAGTTGTACACATGGAAGGCTTTTACAGGCAGAAATAGGGTGGGAAAAGAAAGGTACTTCAAAAGAAAAGAAAGGATTGTTTCAGGAAAGGTCATCTTCCTTTAGGAGGTCTTATCATGCAGATGGTTTCCCTACTGCTGAGTGATCTAAAATTCCACTCCTAGGGGAGGCTAAAACTAGAAATAGGGTTAAGTATAGTATCTTGGTGGAACTCAACATAAGTGACTCCAGTTTGGGCCTATTGTTTATTTTCAACAAGAATCTTAAATATTTACATATTACCTCCCCCCCCCATACCAAAAAAATTGTGAGGTTCGAAGAAACTTTCCTAAACTTTTTATATAGTAAGCAACAAAATTCTGTATGTTCAACCATGTAAGAATACATACAAAATTATCTTTCTATTCTCTCTAGAGAGAATTTTTTTTATTAAAATCTTTGTCAAATTTTGGTAGATGCATAACACTGAGTAAATGCAGGGAAAACTTTTCAAAACATTCAAAGATAAAATCTTTGTCATATGAAAAGTATGCAGCGAAGATAATACAAGGGGAAAACATCAAAGCGTGAATACAAAAAATATGCTATTCCTATATTTTGTGATATGGTGGTATTTGTCTCAAACATTTTTTAAAGAATTTGTCCTGTGTACAATTTAGTGATTCAATACTTCCATTCAGCACCCAGTGCTCATCACAAGTGCCCTCCTTAATACCCATCACCTATTTAAAATACCCACCACTAAATTGTACACCTGAAACTCATACTACACTGTATGTTAACTAGATGGAATTTAAGTAAACACTAAAACAAACCAAAAACCTTGAAATCAGAACTATACTAACAAATACAATTGTTGTAAAGAAAGTGTTTTTCAGAACAAACCAACAAAACATTTTAATTTTTTGGTTAAAAAAAAGAATTTGTCCTATGTTTTCTTAAGATGTACAATTTATTGTGATTTCTTTCCTCATTGTAAATAAATACTTTCTTAATTTTGTATATATAGTTTTATATTCTTCTTCTATGAGGGGGTACTCAAAGTTTCAGGCCCCTGAGCACATGATACGCCCCTGCTTCTGAAGGTGCCTACTCTTGACTGAACTCAAACAGAAACCAGAGCTCTGGTGAGTCTGTCTAAAAAAGTCATAGAGGAATTGAATGGTGATGAGAGTGAGAGAAGACACAGAAAGACAAGTCTATCATCCAAGCTCACAAAGCTATAGAAGACTGAGGTCAGGAGTCAAACTCCAAAAGTCTGCTTCTAAAGCACATACTCTTTCCTTAGATCTCTCTAAGCCTCAGTCAGTTACATACAAAAGCACTGGGAGTGGGAGGTGGGGTATGAATAAGACCGTTCTTTCCATTTAGCTACGATCTCAGAATGGGTAACTTTTAGAGCATATGAAAGGTAGTAAGGTTTGTAGAATTATGAATAAAAAATAAGTTATCTGAGTTTTTTATTTCAGAACAAATATTTTTTATTCATTATGTAACCTACATGGCTAATGGCTTGTTTCCGAAATCATTGGTTAATTGCAAACAAGTTCCACATTTAAGAAAATAACTTATTAATAAGAAGGGATAGCTATTGTCAAAGACATTCTTTGACATAGCTTGGGTTAAAAAACTAAGTTTAAGAAATGTTCAGAATAAAACAATAAAAATAAATTACCAATTAAGATTTCTTTCTCGAGGTGCTGGGGTGGCTCAGTCGGTTAACTGTCTAGCTCTTGATTTCGGCTCAGGTCATGATCTCACGATCAAGCATTGAACGTGGGTTCGACGCTTGGAATACTGTCTCTCCCTCTCTCGCTGCTCCTCTCCCCTCAATAAATAAATAAACTTAAAAAAAAGATTTCTTTTTCTTCTCCCCTTCCCTTAAAAAACACCACGTTATGACACTAATTCTCAAGCAAACTCCTTGTGCTTTAAACATCTCAAATTCAGGTACCATGAGACCTTGCCTTCAGCCATACATTCTGAAACATGTAGAATATTCCTTTCATATCATGAGTGAAAAAATACATAAACTTTACTGATGAATTTCTGTGAATCTTGTTTCCTTATTTGTGGTGTCTCCTTGGAGATAGTGATGTTTAGGCTCTGTGAAAAAAAATCAGGATGAAGAGAATCAAGGAGAGCTGTCAATCAAGGAGAGCCAAAAGGAACATCTGCTAATAGCTAACGGTGCTGGAACCAGTTGGATTATGCCTAAGGTAAGGTTCATTACTTTCTGAGACGTGAGAACTCCCACCTCACCTGAATGGATTTAGCTACATTATCAACCCAGGATGTATAAATTGCATTTAAACTTAGAATAGCAGCAAGGCAAAATAATTATAGTATCTAAAATAATGTAGTCAGGGATTACCATGGTTCTGAAGGTCATATGGAAAGAAAAGAATGGTAATTAGGCTATTAGTGTATATTGGGATTGTCTTCCAGAGGATCACATACTCTTTCACATTTCACGGACCCACAAATGGCCCACACACAAGAAGATGGCAACACAGATAATTAACATATCTGGCAAAGACTTCCTTTGCCCTCATATCCATTCTCCTTTTCTTTCCTTAGTAATAGAAACCTTGCCTTTTAGCTGAATACGTAACTACCCCAGAATAAAGTGCACGTGTCTCAGACTACTATGCAGCCACAGATAAGCCCATATCAATACATTCTCACCAATGAGCTCTGAGTGGAGCTAAGTTATGCACCTTCTCCGTCTTGCCCTATTTTCATTCTTCACTTGACTTCTTGGAGCTTCTCTGTCCTAAATTTGGTAGTGAGCCACCATGTAGACACGTAGACCATATACACAATGGCAATTTTTGAAGATTGGAGAAAACAGAATGTCTTTGGGATGCCATGATTTCAACCCTGGATTACATAAACTCAGGCTATTAAGATAAAAAAGAAATGAACTTTTCCCTTGTAAATTATTCCATTATTTGTTATCTTTGATGTAGCAGCAGAATCTACATCCTATTTAAGAAAAAAACTTTCATTATTTTCGTTAAACACTTTTTGAAAATATGAATTTTCCTTCCTCTCAGAATTGAAATCCCCATTCCTGCTTAACCATGATTCTATACTTTTTATGATTGAAACAGGGGATCTCTGCTGTGTATGATGCCAGGATGTCTCTCTAATTATATATTATAATGATAATATTAAAGTAAAATAAGTTAACAAATATGAGTTACATACTATGTGTTAGATACTATTAGACACTGTTAGATACTGTTAACTTACTTCAAATATATAAACGCATTCAGCCCACACAATAACCCTGTGATAGAAAAGCAATAATTATCTTCATTATAAATCTTTTGCCAAAGATCACATAGCTTGTAAATATTTGGGTCAATATTCAAATCCAGGGAGTTAAAGTCTGAAGAAACCAGATCTTACGAGCTCTTTAAGAACCTAATGTGTACATTCCTCCCCACCTTTACATTTAGTTTATTGAAATCAGGTTGGTCACTCAATGTGTGTCCTGGTAGGAATATTTATATCTCAGAAATTGGCAAACGTTGCAAATCAGAGAGGTTTGTTTGTTTGTTTGTTTCCTTTGGAGAACTGAATACTAGCATACCACTTGTTTAAGATATATATATTCCAAGTCTTTATACTTAAAACTAACCATGTTCTGGCTGGGGATACTAACATGAGTATAGTTGTAGCACAGGATAATATAAGAATGTTATTAAAATTATGGACATAGAATTAAGGAAGCAATTTAGTTTAAGTATGGCAGAAGTCAGAACATCAACTGAGACATGGCATCTGAGCTAGACTTTAGTTCACATGTGAGGAAGTGTTGGTATTAAACTTTGTGTGTTTGTGATAAAATGACTAACTATAAGGGAAAGCTTCAGTTCTGTTTGTTCTTACTCATATATTAAGATATGTGACAAACTTAACTTTATACTTAAGAGAATAAGATGGTTTTCTATGCTACATACATATTGAGTCCCTTGATAAGATTTCTTCCTCGTAAATATCTTCATCACTTCCTGATAGTCCTAACTTTAAAGATTAATTTCCTAGGGTACTGAAGATTTCTCTTATTAAAATGCAAATATATCTGGAAGTCATTTTCTTATAACATCTTATCAGTTATTGGTTCTGAAGCTCTGACTGATTGGTAGTTCACAGAACTAGCCTCCTTGACCCTGAACTGTAAATTCAAGACAATCAGCACTTTAGAAATAATCATGCCCTTGGTTTAGTATGGAAAGGGAAACTTCAATCAATACTTCAGTGTCTCACCATATAGTTAATCTTCTACATTATTTCTCCTTTGGCTCATTTCTAATCACTAATATGAAGTACTTAAGCAAGTCCAAGGCATTTGTCCCTGTCAAGCTTATACAGCATAGTTTATATATTCAATAATGAAGTAATTCCATAGCAACAGTATATATTGTAGACTTCATATATTTTGTGTTTACCTGATTCAAAAGTTGGTTTTTGGGGATGAGACTCAGTCTTGATATTTCTTAATATTTACCCGAAATACATGCCCAGTGGATTGTTATCCTGTTTTGCTTTGGCCAGCCCTACACTGATTGCCATGTTTCCTTCCACTGATCTCTAGCTTTATGACCTGGCCCCTGTTTCTGTCAGCTTGCTGAAAGTTTAAAGGTTGATTCCTAGCTTGCTGACCTGAGCCTCTGTGCATTTCCTACTTTTGAATTTGCCATTACCATGGTTCTTCAATTCTTGGGACATGCTCATTCTTTGCTGGACTTTCCAGAGGGTAATTATCCACCTGTCAGCATCATCAAACCAATGAGAACCACCCTCCATCATGTCTTGATTCCTCCCATAACCTAAGGCTGGTTTTGCCCCTTGAGGCCTGTAGCTGAGTGTCAATATCAATTTCTTAGCTGCAAGTCCTCCTATTTTAGCTTTCCCCCTAGCCTACTCAAACCTACAGTTAAAAAAAAAAAAAAAAAAAAAAGAGAAAAAAAGAAAAAAAGTGAGATGGGTCAAAGATGCCAGGTAAAGGGAATAAACAGGGCAAGTGAGAGGGATGGCATAATAGCCATCAGAATATGGGAAGAGGGAACAAATCTTAAAAGAAAAGACCATTCTGTACATCACAATTTTACCTGGTCCTATACTATACCGGAACTATTTTTTGGAATAATCTAGGGCATGCTGTTTTCTATATGTTAAACAGTTTCCTCTGACCAGTGTGACAGAGGAATGAACAAATATGGACAAATACCTCTTTACAGTGGAGCTGTGCAAATGTGAAATCAGCCACCTTATGGGCACAAATTTCATAGCTATATACAGCTTTTCGGTTATTGTGCCTACATGGTCCAAAGGATACTTGACTTGGGGCTTTTGATTAAGTGGGTAACATAAATGCATTTGAGAAAAACCACTTAAATATTTTGTATTTCACGTAAATTATTACAATACCCAACTTCACCTTTTTAAAATAGGACTAAAATGGATGAATGTGTGCTGTTTTTAAGTGTGTCTTTTGGTACAGTAGATTAGTTACCAGAATGGGTTGGCTGCCTATGAAATAATTTTTTGATTCAATCAAAAAGCAAATTTCACAGCAATGGCATATGTTACACCTTTGCAAATTTTTATTTTGATGGATCAGGATATTGAACTTTAGAATATTGGAGGGCATTTGCCCCATTGAAAGGGAATACAAGTTGTTGTTGTTGGTTTTTTTTAATGTTTTTTTTTTCAATCTACTTGTCCTTTATGATGTTAAACAATATTTTAACAGCAAAATAATATTTTCAGCTTCAACATTTTTAGGAAACAATAATAAAGAAGAGAAATTGTTTATTCTTGTTTCATGTTTGAATGTTTTGAAAAGTTTTCCCTGCATTTACTCAATGTTATGCATCTACCAAATTTTATTCATCCTCTTCCCTATTTATAGATATCCAGCTGGTTTTAAATCTCAACTACTGAAATTTCATGACAATGAGTAGCCTTTTATGAGCAACCTCAAAGGCCCAGGCAAAATTTCTTCTGGTACCCATACCCAAGAGTAGGCTTAGTGAATAACAAAATTTACATATACTTGATTTTCCTAAATGCTGATAGGTTCCATTATATAATAGATTTACTCTATTACACTCCTGTCAACAGGTCATGAGGATTCCTATTATCCCACATTTTTTGGCAATAATTGGTATTACCAGCCTTTTAAAATATCTTGTTTTATCTTTTGCCAATCTGATGGGTATGGAGTCCTTTCTAGTTATTTTAATTTTACTTTCTCTAATTACTAGTAAGGCTAGTCATGTGCACTTCTCCATCTAAAATTTCTGGATTTTTAAATATTTTTGTTCTCCATTTTTACTGTTTTTTTTTTTTCTTTCATTTGTGTTGTTATTGTTGATATACAGGAGCTAATATTATTCCATCTTTTTTAATTGAAAATATTTCTCTCCAATCTGTCAGTCCCCTACTATGAGTTTGATGTATCAGAAATAATTGCTGCTACAGTTTGAATATTTATGTTCCCTCAAAATTTATAATTTGAGATCCTGACCGCCCCACCTCTCCCCCCCAAGGATGATGGTATTAGAAGGTGGGACCTTTGGAAGGTGCTTAGATCATGAAGGTGGAGCCCTCGTGAATGGGATGAGTGTTCTTGTAAAAGAGAATCCAGAGAGTGTGTAAGCCCCTTGCCATCATGTGAGGACAGAGCAAGAAGGGCAGCAATGAACCAGTAAGAAGTCCCTCCCATCAGAAAGCAACCATGTAGGTACTTTGACCTTGGACTCATCAGCCTCCAGAACTATGAGAACTCAGTTTCTCTTTATAAGCAACTAAACCTGTGGTGTTTTGTTAGCAGCCTGAATAGACTGAAATACTTGTCTTTTGGAGCTTTGCTGATGTATTCTGTGAAAGTGTGTTGACCTGACCTGCTAGGTCACAGGGAAGTCACTTTTGGTAGCAAAGAAGCAAACGCTACAGAAGAAGCAAGAGAAGGAGAGGTTGAGAAGAAAGAACCAGAGAGAAGCTGGCTCACAAAGAAGTGGATTCACTGGAGGAAGGGTGGTACATGAATGGGTGCTTGAGGCTGACTGCCTGACCACAGGCTCATGGGTGCTGCCTTGGGATCACTGGAATTCCTATTTGGTATGAATACCCATGAGAGGGGTTACACTGCTTCTTGCATCTGCTAAAAGAATGCGAGGCACCAGAGCTGTGCCTCTGCCACCAGACATCAGGAGCGTTTTATGTGACATGATAGACTAATTTGTAATTATTAGAACTTTCAGTAGAATTCAAGAACAAAAACACTGACTTTGATTGGCTCAAAAAATGGATTAGCCAATCGGACTGCATTAGTATGTTTCTCAGAATTTAATTTTCAATCAACTATATAATATCAGACCCATTTAATAGAGATTTTTTTCCTCCTCTTTAGAAATTTGTGTAGAATTTCTGCAATCAACACTAAGGTTCTATTCTTATATTCAAGGACTGTGATAATCATAACAATGGTAAATATAAGATTGTAGCTATCAGTGGAGTCTACTATGTGCTCCAGCCTCTCTTAGAAAAATTTGTTTATTAATACATTTGATAGACTGGAAACAATGCAATAGCATTGCAGGGTGATTTTTTAATCCAGAATCTTCCACTTGCATTCAAACTTGAACTCTTTGGAAAGAAGTGGTTTGTATCACTAAAAATCACTTTGTAAAGACAGCCTCATTGGAATAGGCTATCTACAGAAGGCTGTTTCAGACTTCTCAAGATATCTTTGGATATATCAGTATTCACAAATTCAATTTAATTGGAATTTAGTCACTGAGCCAAAAAAATATATATATATAGGTAAAAAATAAACCTTATCTTGTAGGTCACATTTGAAGAAGAGTTTATGAATCAATGTAAACATGATTATTTTAAAAATTAATCTTGAAAAGTCAATTGGCTCTACCTATGCTTTTGGCACAAGAATCTAATATTTTTTTTTTTTCAACGTTTTTTTTTATTTATTTTGGGGACAGAGAGAGACAGAGCATGAACGGGGGAGGGGCAGAGAGAGAGGGAGACACAGAATCGGAAACAGGCTCCAGGCTCCGAGCCATCAGCCCAGAGCCTGACGCGGGGCTCGAACTCACAGACCGCGAGATCGTGACCTGGCTGAAGTCGGACGCTTAACCGACTGCGCCACCCAGGCGCCCCAAGAATCTAATATTTATGAAAAAGACTAGATCACTCCAGTTACTTATGTCCCTAATATCTTGATGAAGGGGAAGGCCTTTGTACAACTGCCATAGTCAGTTTTGTCTGCCAAAACAGAATATCATACATTGGGGGGTTTACACAGAAATTTTTTTTCTCAGTTCTGGATCCTGGCAAGTCCAAGGTCAAGGTGTCAGCAGATGCAGTGTCAAGTGAGAGCACTCTTTCTGAGCTGCAGAGTGTTGTCTTCTTATTCTAATCTCATGGGGTGGAAAGAGAGATAATTTTTTTTTCATTTTTAATAGATAAAATCACATTTTATTGTTTTATTTTAAATTTTTATTTTAGTTCTCATCACTTTCATTTATTATCAGAGCATCAATCCCGTTCAGTAAGGCCCCACCTAATTACCTCCCAGAGGTCTCACCTCTTAATACCATTACACAAAGGATTAGGACCCAACCTATTAATTAATCTATTAATTTTGGAGTTAGGAGCACCACAAAAAACTAAGCATTACTCAGTCCATAACAACTAAGCATTACTCAAGCTAATGATCAAATCACTATCAATGATGCTACTACAGATGCCCAAGTAAGGTTGGTAAGATAATTGAGTGGTAAAAGAAAAATATATAAAATATAAATTATCAATATTTTGCACTATTTTTTTCCATGCTTCTCTTATCCTCCTCACTGAGTTAAGACACTACCCCACTTATGTAAAAGAAACAAATTAAACATGTTGTAGAGGCACGTCAATATTATAAGTAAGTTTAAGAAATACCAGTTTTCTTAAAAAGGTGTTTAAAGCTAAGGTCCTTCATGACCAGAGAAAGGACCTATTTTAGGATTGAACTTTTCAGCATGAGAAGCCGGTCCCAGATGTCAGACTGTTATTGGAGTGCAGGTGCACCTTGCCTTATTCCTTACCAAAAGTGTTTTTTGCAGTTGGTGCTCATCTACTTAGCATGTTTGCACTATATATATACTCAGGAAACAGCAGGTATTATTGAAAGACTCCTTAGTCTAATTAAAACCAGCCTTGAATACCAAGAAAAGCACAAATCACCAGACCAGCTCTTTTGTCATAATTTGACTCAAGATCAAAGATTAGGCAAAGATTAAATATGTCTTTGATGACCCAAAGCAAAACATGAGAACTTACAAGTGTTAAGAATCATGTTATGTGCGGGGTGCCTGGGTGGCTCGGTCGGTTAGGCGTCCGACTTCGACTCAGGTCCGTGAGTTCGAGCCCCACATCGGGCTCTGGGCTGATGGCTCAGAGCCTGGAGCCTGCTTCCGATTCTGTGTCTCCCTCTCTTTCTGCCCCTCCCCCATTCATGCTCTGTCTCTCTCTGTCTCAAAAATAAATAAACGTTAAAAAAAATTAAAAAAAAGAATCATGTTATGTGCATTCCCATCAACAGTGAATGAGGGTTCCTTTTTCTCCACATCCTCACCAACACTTGTCATCTCTTGTCTTTTTGATTCTCGCCATACTGACAGGGGTAAGGTAATATCATATTGTGGTTTTGATTTGCATTTCTCTGATGATTAGTGATGTTCAGTATCTTTTCATGTGTCTGTTGGCAAATTGTATATCTTCTTTGGAAGGCAGTAGGGAGGTTTCTCAAAAAATTAAAAACAGAAGTACCATATGATCCAGTAATTCCACTACTGGGTATCTACCCAAAGAAAATGAAAACACTAATTCAAAAAGATATATGCACCCTTATGCTCATTGCAGCATTATTTACATTAGCTAAGGTATGGAAGTTACTCAAGTGTCCATCCACGGATGAATGGATAAAGCAAATATTATATTAGAAAGGAATGAGATCTTGACTTTTGCAACAACATGGTTGGACAGAGAGGGTATAATGCTAAGTGAAACTAGTCAGTCAGAGAAAGACAAATACCATATGAATTCA
This sequence comes from Panthera uncia, assembly GCF_023721935.1. Classification (NCBI taxonomy): domain Eukaryota; kingdom Metazoa; phylum Chordata; class Mammalia; order Carnivora; family Felidae; genus Panthera; species Panthera uncia. The sequence continues at coordinate 35,776,110 of NC_064811.1, forward strand.
CTCATAGGTGGAATTTAAGAAACAAAACAAATGAACAAAGAAAAAAGATAAGCAAAAAGATTCTTAAATACAGAGAACAAACTGGTGGTTGTCAGAGGGGAGATGGGTGGGGGATCAGTGAAATAGATAAAGGGTATTAAGAATATACTTATTGTGGGTGCACCTGGATGGCTCATCTGTTGAGCATCCCACTTCAGCTCAGGTCATGATCTCACAGTCTGTGAGTTCAAGCCCCACATTGGGCTCTGTGCTGACAGCTGACAGCTGGGAGCCTGGAGACTGCTTTGGATTCTGTCTTCCTCTTCTCTATGCCCCTCCCCCGCTTGCACTCTGTCTCTCTCACTCAAAAATAAACACTAAAAAATTTGAAAAAAAAGAAGAATACACTTATTGTGATCATCACTGAGTAACGTATAAAATTGTTGAATCATTATACCATACACCTGAAACTTGTATAATGCTCTATGTTAATTATACTTCAATAAAAATATAAAAATATCAAAAATTATCTTAAGGTATAATTCACATATAACAAAACTCACTAGTTTTAAGTAAAAAAAATGCTAATTTAAAAAAAATGTGTACAGTCATGGGGTGTCTGGGTGGCTCAGTTGGTTAAGCATCCAGCTTCAGCTCAGGTCATGCTCTAATGGCTCATGGGTTCGAGCCCTGCATTGAACTCAGTGCTAACAGCTCAAAGCCTGGAGCCTAGAGCCTGCTTAGATTCTGTGTCTCCCTCTGACTCTGCCATCCCTTCTCTCTCTCTCTCTCTTTCTCTCTCCCCCCACTCCCGATCTCTCTCTCAAAAATAAATAAAACATTTTAAAAAAATGTGTATAGTCATGTAACCGACCCACAGTCATGATCTAGTGTTGCAGGGAGTATGGCCGGAATCGCAAAAGATGAGTCCTGCAAAGTGCAGTTAAGTGAAGGTCCTCATACTTCAGTCAGAATGAGGCCCCACTCCAGAATGAAGCTTCTTTTTATTAGGATAATTGCTAAAGACTATGTGCATAAAGTCAGCTAAGCAAGTGTGTTAATCAATAATGGTTTAGCTTTGCAAGGTTGAATTTCCAGTTAACTGGTTTCTATATCACTAGGAAGGGTCAGCTGTGAAGGAGGATCCAGCCTTGGACAATGTTAATGGCTCTAGACGTTCCTTAGGAGCCACAGCCGTGCATTCAGCTATGTAAACATGTCCTAAGGCCTTGCACCTTCTCCAGCCCTTCCCTTTTGAAGTCTTTTCCTTTGATGCTTCTCTCCTGCATCTCCCACAATCTAGAACGTTTCTATCACTCCAGAAAGTCTCCTTGTGCTTCTAGAAGTTAATCTTCCCCCCTTCCAAAAAAGAATTGATAATTGATATTTTATTTCAGTTTCATGGCAGGAATATCCAGGAATTATTTATTTTAATGCCTCAGCTAAAAGATTTTTCTTGTGATCTCTTATGAAAAGTTCACAAAGATTTTAGCTCTTATTAGCGTAGTTGGTATAACTTGTTCATGTTTGAGAAAACATTTTCATGAAGCAGGGCAATGAAGACAAGATTTCATATTCATCATCCTTGGCTCTCCTAAAAAAAATAATTTTATGATTTTGCCAGAGTCTTCAAAATAATATGAATTGATTTTAGTCTCAAGAGTTGACTGTGATGATCCTAACTCACTTTGCCACATACGCATTATCAGGCACTATCTCAGGCATAACATGACAGCAGAACCATTAAGTTGGCCAGACACATACAACAAAGAAAAGACTAATGTTGCAATCTGAAATCCCTATACTATCTACTTTATAAACAGTAATTGTAATGATCTCTCAGGCTGGTTAAAAGATTTAGTTTAAGAAGTTGTGATTCTAGGGAATTCTGGAATGTACATCTCATTTTTCCTCTTAAACAAAAAATGTACTGTGTTGGTTCCCTCCTCATTTTGATTCCAGTTGCAAAATGTCAAGGAATCAGAGTGAAGATGTTCAGTAATTTTGATCAGTGAAAGACTGGGATAGCAGACCATTCTTATCCTGTGTTCTTACTACCACCCCAAGTACCACAATATATTTGTAATCAGATAAAGTTGGAATGTGTTATTCATTCCTGTATATGTATTGAGCATCTGCATAGATGGATGATAGGAATACAACAGTGACCAAAAACCTACTCTATTTCTGTCCTTACATAATTTAAAATGTAGCTGGAGAGTACACTGGGATGAGCATTATTTCCCCCAAATTTATGTCCAAACAGATGTGATCTTATTTGAAATAAGACCTTTGCAGATGCAATTAGTTAAGATGAAGTCATACTGGATTATGAAGAGCCCTAAGTCCCATGACTACTGTCCATATGAGAAGGCCATGTGAAGATATACAAGGAAGAAGTTCATGTGACAATAGAGACAATAAAATGGTGCATCTACAAACCAATGAATGTCAAAGATTAGCAATGTACATAAAGCTAGGAGAGAAGCATGGAGCAGGATAATGGACTGCATGTTTCTGCATCACTTCACAATTCATATTTTGAAATCCTAACCTCCAGTGAGATAGTATTAGGAAGGGGAATCATGGGGAAGTAATTAGGTTTAGATAAAGTCTTATGGAGATAAAGTCTTTCCAAATGAGAAAGTAGTGTTTTTCTAAGAAGAGAGAGCCTGGGCGGCTCAGTCCGTTAAGCATCTGACTCTTGCTTTTGACTCAGGTCATCATCTCAGGGTTTGCAAGATCGAACCCCTCCTCCAGCTTTGTGCTACCAGCATGGGTTCTCTCTCTCCTTCTCTTTCTGCTCCCCCCCTGCACATGCATGTACTCTTCTTGCCTCTCTCCAAATAAATAAATAAACTTTAAAAAAGAAAAGTTATAAAAAGAAAAGACAGATATTAGTCTTCCTATCATGTGAGGATATATATAACAAGAAGATCACCATCTGTAAGCCAGGAAGAGTGTTCTCACCAGATAAGAGATCGGCCACACCTTGAACTTGGACTTTTGAGCCTCCAGAACTGTGAGAAATAAATTTTTGTGGTTTAATACACCCTGTTATATTCTGTCATAACAGTCCAAACTAAGAAATTGGTACTGAAAAGTGAGGTTCTGTTTGAAAGCAGAAAAGGAGGAAGCAGCTTTGAAAATGGGTAAAGAGTAGAGGCTAGAATAATTTTGAGATGCATGCTAGAAAAAGCTGAGATTGCCATGGAGTAACTTTTAAAGGTGACTCTGATGAGAGCATAGAAAGAAAAAAAGGAGAGCTGGAGAGAAAGCATCTATCTTTTCAGAGAATACAAAAATAATCATGAAGCAAATGTTGGTAGAAATATGGAAAATAAAAGCCATTCTGATGAAATCTCAGGCAGAAAAGAATATATTATCAGAAACTGGAGAAAAACTAATATTCTTATAATGTGGTAGAGAACTTAGCTGAATTGTGTTTGTGTTCTAGTTTTTCGCAGAAGGTAGAACTTACAAGTGATGAAATTGAATTCTTAGCTGAGAGGATTTCTAAGCAAAATGTTGAAGGAGTCGCTTGGTTCCTAGTAAAATGCAAGAAGAAAGAAATGAATTGAAGAAGGAATTGTTCATTTAAAAAGAACCAGAACATGGAGCTCCAGTGGCATCATAGGTTAGCATGCAGTAACCATATTGCATGCATCCATATTGCAAGAAATAAGAAAGCATATTTTGAAGAGATCATGAAGGGTTTGGCAGGACAAACATTTGATAAGAAGATTAGTATTGGAGTAACCCACAGACTTCATCAACAACCGCAGCAGGAAAACTGCCAGTTTGAACTGAAGGGAAAAGAGACTCCTTGAAAGAAGGCTGTCACTCTTAGATTCTACAGGACAGGATGATAAAGCTATTCAGCTGTACCTTTGCACTATTCTTCAAGAAAATAGTAAAATCGCCCTGAAATTGATTTGGAAATCATCAAGGTACCCTAGATTTCAATAGGGCAGATGACCTATGGGAATGTGACCCACATCGAGGCAGAACTGCAGCATGGGTGTCTGACAGAAAGTGGTGGTGTGGATGGGACCACTGTCAAGGGCAGCAGCATGGCCAATGCCTTGTTAAGCTGTGGGAGTGACACTACTGCCCCAGTGGCCTGGAGGACAGAGCATCAAACCAAAGAGGATTATTCTTGAACATTAAGATCTCATGGGATTTACCTTGTTATGTCTTGAACTTGATTGGTTTCCTTCTCTTCAATTTCTCTTTCCTTCTCTTCAATTTCTCTCTTTTAGAATGGAAATGACCGTCCTTCCATTGTATTTTGGGAGCACATAACTTGTTTGGTTTCACAGGTTCATAACTGAAGAATGTTGCTTCAGGATGAAATGATTTAGATAATGGTTAGGTGGGACTTTGGACTTTAGACATTAAATGTTGGAATGAAGACTTTGGGGGCTTTTGAGATGGAATGAATGTTTGCCTCTGGGAAGGATATAAATTTGGAGGGTCAGGGATGAAATATTATGTAATGCATGTTTGTGTCACCCTGTCAGAAATTCATGTTGAAATCCTAATACTCAGTGATGTTTAAGGAGGTGGGATCTTGGGAAGTAATCAGGTTTAGATGAGATAATAAGGTCTGGCCCAAATGATGGGATTAATGTCCTTATAAGAAGATGTCAGGATACAATGAAAAGATGGTCATCAGCACAGGAGGAAGAGTGCTCTCACCTGCTGGCACCTTGATGTTTGGCTTTCTAACCTCCAGAACTGTGAGAAATACATTTTTGTTTAATCTACCTAGTCTATGGTGTTCTGTTATTAACTAAGAGTCTCCTTAAAGCTTCCAAAAGGAAACAATCCTGCTGACACCTGAATTTCACACATCTGACCTCTTGAACTGTGATGGAATAACTTTATGGATAGGATAACTTTTAAGCCACTGGTTGCCCTAAGACCCTACTCAGAGATATGGATTTAGCGAAATATTGATAAACAACAGCAAAATTGCAGTTGTGAAAAATATTCTTTTTTTAAGTTTATTTTTTGAGTGCGCAAGAGAGAACCAGCAGGGGAGAGGCAGAGAGAGAGAGAGAGAGGGAGAGAGGATCTGAAGTGGGCTCTGGGCTGACAGCAGAGAGCCCAAGGTGGAACTCAAACTCACGAGCTGTGAGATCATGACCTGAGCCCAAGTCAGACACTTAACCGACTGAGCCACCCAGGCACCCGGAACAAATATTCTTAATGGACTTTAAGGGTTCATTGAGAGGCAGGTTGAGTCATCCTAGTCAGGGAAATCAGGGAAGGCATTTTTGAGAAGAGGTTCTCCTTCAAGTGAGAACCAAAGAGTAGGAAAAAATTAACTGTGTAAAGAGAAGGAATGAATAGTCCAAGTAGAAGGAAAGTGTGAATGTAAACCTTTAAAACATCATTCATTAAATACTTTTTAGTGCATACTTTATTTCATGTACTATTATAGAATCTAGAGATATACAAATGAGCAGGCAGCTTACTCTACGAAGGAAGATATTATTATCAGGATATTAAATAGCACATATTACATTTCTGAAGATAAATGACAAAACTATATATATTTCTTTCAATTATCTCTAGGCTCATATTTTATGTAGAATTGTAATATTTTAAAATAGTGATTTTCGATTATTTCCTTTTATTGTTTCTTATTATGACACAACCAGAATGAGACAAATAAATGAAAAAAATAGAAAATGATGAAACTATAGCCAGATTTTTAAAATTCTAAGTTAACTCTAAAAACCATGTTACTTATTTAAGTGATATGTTTGAATATCAATTATACAAACATTGTCTGATTTATTTTAAATTTGGTATCTAATTTCATTTGAGTATACTAGTGCCAAAGAAACTTTGTGAATTAGCTATAATTGTCTAATTTATTTTATTAACTAAGTATGAATGTGGAAAATTTAAATAAGATGCTTAAAATAGTTACTCTGAAAATTTAACAAATTAACAAGATAAATGGTTATTCCACAGCCAAAAAGAGTTTTAAACTTTTCCAGATAAAGGAATTCTAGGATTTCTTTCCTATAGAAGGATTCTCCGCCCCCCCCCCCCCCTCCGGCCCCAATTGCTAGGTTCCAAGCAAATTCTTTGCATTTGGGTAAACTTTGGCTGCTCTTCGTAAATAAAAGCAGACATATGTACTTTATTTCAAATTGTCAGATTCTCATGGCTTCCTTATTGATGGGTTTTAGTTTATAAAGCAGTAGAGATAAAGTCTGAAGAAGGTTATTATTATTATTTTTTGGCACTCTTTGTTAGGAAATTATTGAGACTTGGTGTTAGTTTTTTGGTGACCTGAAGGTATTTAATCCTGTGGATTTTGAGGGCATATTTATTAAAATTGATTTTTATGAATAAAGAAATTAAACAAGGAATAAATCAAGCATGTTCATACAGACAGAAAAAAAGAAGGAAAGAAAGAAAGAAAGACAGACAACACACACGCAAAACGTAAGCGGGAAAGCAAATAAATCCCCCTAAAATACAGGTCTACGACAAAACTAGATGGCAAAGAATACTAAATAATTAAATGTCATATATTTATATTATACATACATAGGGACAAATATCACCAAATCCAACAGAACTGTCTCCAGAGCCCACAATGAGTACAGACTCAAGTGGGGACTTGGTGAAAAAGGAAGGCAAAGCTTTAAGATATACTAGATGAATTCATCTTAGAAAGAGAAAGACTTGCTGTGAATGGGAAAATACTAAGATCACAATTAAGAACTGATAGATCAAAGGACCAGCTTCTGAGGAGTCCAAAGGCGAGGCCTTGAAAATACACAAGAACAGAGGTGACATGTTGCTTAGAATAACGGGATGTGAGTTGGGCAATGTATCCTTTTTGTATGTAAAGAAAAGGTATTAAAAAATAGAAATTAAGGAGCAGCTGGGTGGCTCAGTCAGTTGAGCAGCAACCGACTCTTGATTTCGGCTCAAAGTCGTGATCCTAGGATTGTGGGATTGAGCCCCCAAGAGTCGGGCTTTGCACTGAGTGTGGCACTTGCTTCAGATTCTCTCTCTCTCTCCTTCTGCCCTTCCCCCCTGCTCCTGTGCTCACTCTCTTTCAATCTAAAAGTAAAATTGAAAAATATAGAAATTAAGATTAAGAAAGAAATTAAGAGGGGCACCTGGGTGGCTCAGTCAGTTAAGCGTCCGACTTCAGCTCAGGTCATGATCTCACGGTCTGTGAGTTTAAACCCGGCATCCAGCTCTGTGCTGACAGCTTGGAGCCGGGAGCCTGCTTTGGATTCTGTCTCCCTCTCTCTCTCTGTCCCTCCCCCACTCGCACTCTGTCTCTGTCTCTCAAAAACTAAATAAACATTAAAAAAATTTTTTAAGAAAAAAGAAAGAAATTAAGAAAGAAAATTAAATTACAAAGTCGGAAGACACCCCAGCTCCCTTCAAAAGGTGCTCTTGACTAAAACAACTCCCACAAAAAGATAGTAAATGACTGTCTTAGGTTGGGTTGCCTAGAAGATATGACCAAAAGGGGCCCATGGGCAACTGAGATATTAAATGAGTAGTCCCAGGATAAACCGGAAGAAAAATGCAATAGAGAAATGGAAGGACACAGGAAGATAAGCGTGATTGGGAAGGGGAAGATGACAGGCAATGCTGAAGTTTCAGCTAAGAGTCAGGTTTGTCCTATCCTACAGGAACTCTGGCGTGTAAATGGAACCATAGACTTCACTGTACCTTAAGGCAAGGAAACCGTTTTTTTGTAGGTCTTCACAGAGTAGTTATTGGGCTCTCATGGGGGAAACAGGGATCTCCAGGTGATGCACCTCCGGTTGTCCAAGAGCAATCTCCTGGAGAAATTTGAAAGAGTGAGGTATGAGCATTAGCGTCAATAGCCACAGCCCCTAAGGAATGACACACCCAATCAGCAAAGAGATATGATGATATCTAAACAGAGCACCAAAAAGACCACTGGAGCCCAAACCCCTTACCACTGTCTACATAAAACTGTATCAAGACTTTTAAAAATAAACAGAAAGTAGCAAACTAATAAAAGAAGGGGGATCAAAAATATTTTAGCTGATGAAAATTCTCTCCACCAGACAACAGAGAGCAGAATGAAACTATGAAACAATTGAATAGATTTAAATATCTTTTATCAGGCATTTATCGATATGAAAAAGTCATTGAATACATGATTCAAAGTTTATAATGTAAGTGGAAAAACCATAAGAATCTGTGAAAGGAGAGCTGATATAACTCAGGAAAGAAATGGGAGAAAGAGAAAAAGTAACTTTAGAAAAATTAAATTATAAGGTGTCAGAATAAAATACATTTGACTGAAAAGATAATCAGAGTCTTGAAAAATTACATGAAAATATCTCTGAGAACAAAATGAAAAATATAAAAAGGCAAAAAGATTCAGACAAGACAATTGATGCAGAGAATAGGAAAGGGTCCATTGTACCCGTAAAACCTTTGTCCACAAAAAGATTCTGGAAATAAACGACTCCGTTTTAAAAATCACCATGTACCTGGGAAAATGTACTGGAACAGAAAATAATGAGAAACAGACTAATAAAATTATTAGACTTCAAACATTAAGAAAAAAATATGTAGACCAAGTTGCAAAAGAAGGGACCCTGGATTTTCTTCAGCTTCTCAATTACACATTAAAAGCAAACAAATTATGGGCCAAGGGTTGTATGATAAGCTAAGTTGTTCTTAAAGTATCAAATGTATAGGAATAAAACACTATATATAAAAGAGCTCAGGGAAAACTGTCTCAAGAGGCATTCCTATAGGGAGGACTTCCTGTTGGGGGAGAAGCTTTATTCAAACAGGAAATTTTCAAACACTACAAAAAAAACAAAGTAGACTTGAACAAATAGAGATAAAATTTTAATTTAAGTATGTTGATTTCACATCACAAAATGCCAAATTAATAAATGTTTGCTTGTTTAGATTGAGTTTTGCCCTAGAGCTAAAGAAAGTGTCTTCTAAAAGGGGTTAAGTTAAAAAAAAAAAAAAGTAGCATCCTAGTACAGCACAGAAGAAACTGGGGGGTGGGGTGGGGAGGGGAGGAGAGCATTGAAGGAGTTCTGTCAATAGAACTCCTAGATTTTGACCCATTACAAAGCCTCAATTAAAAACAAAACAAAACAAAACAAAATGTAAGGTGGTCACATGAATAGGTAGAACAGAAAAGGAAGTTCAGACATAGACCTAGTTCAAGTGGAAATTTAGTATATGTGAATGGTGGTGTTCAAAACAGTAGAGGAAAGATGGACATTTAAGTAAATGATATCAATAATCTGGATAGCCATTTGGAAAAAAAAGATAAAATTATAGCTGTACATCACAAAAAAATTAAAAATCGAAAATAGAGTCAAAATGGGTGTGAGATCAAACTCTGAAAACACACAAATCCTTAAAGAAACTATGAACAACTTTCTTTATAACCTAGATATGCAATATAGAAAAAATGATAAATTTGACTACCATAAAACCCCACAAAACTACAACAACAACTACAACAACAACAACAAAGAACCTGCCTGGAAAAATACATATGCAAAGTAAAAGAAGTCAATAACAAGTTAATATACATTTGCAATATAGAAAAGATAAAATTTAAACATTTTAATATGATTTTTAAAATTCTTAAATCATATGTACAAATGGCCCTTATTTAACCAACCAACCAACCAGCCAACCAACCAACCAAACAAACAAAAATACACTCAGTTTCTTTTAAAATAAGAGAAACACAAAATCACACTGTGATAATCTTTCACAGCTATTAGATTGACCACAGATTGACAATACCCTATGAGGAAACAGGCATTGTCTTGCATTGATGGGATTTTAAAATAATATCCTTCTTTGGAGGGACATTCAGCAGATATATATATTTACCCATTTACTCAACAATTCTGCTTCTAGGAAGTGAATTCCATCAATTTAAAGAACAACAACAACAAAAACCCTAAAACAACAATAAAACTTATGCATAATGTTAATTATTATGAAATTAGTTATAATAGCAAAATACCGAGACTATCGTTAATTGTCACAGAGATTTGTTGACTAATCTGTGGTACATCCCTTCCCTCATAATGGAGTACTATGGATCTATAAAAAAGAACAAGAAATATGAATACTATGTGTGCATCTGCGTGTGTGGAGAGAGAGTTTAGTGCTTTAGAATAATGGGAGTGGCATAATTAGATGATTGATTGAATATATGATACTATGGAATAGATACATAGATAGGCAGGCAGATGGATAAAGGGATAGATAGACACATGAATGAATATATCTATATTTATTTTTATGTCTAGAAGGGTGAACAAATGGGCAAATCATGAACAATTGGTGAACCTGGGCAAATGGTATAAGTGTGTTAGTTGTATTTCCTTTGAATCACACGAAAATGCAGATATTTGAGTACTTTTAACCTATAAAAGTAGCAGTTCCATGAGGTTCAACCTAAATACAAAGGACACTCCTATACTTCACCGAATTCACTGGTGTTTTCGTAAATTAAAAAGTCTATTTGTCGATAGACTTATATACTTCTATCTACCCTATTCTTTCAACTTTTCGGAAGTTATGAAACTTCAAGTAAAGTGTTGTAAACATTAACAAAATGCATTTTTCTGAAAAGGTCTTATTGTACTTAACTCTATGGGAAGGAAATAAAGAGGGAAGGGAAATCACATTTCTGATGGATCAGCTTTGTCCAAGAGCTGTTCTAGCTCTCACCTTGACATATGAAGAAATGATTCAAAAGAATTAAGGGACTCTTGTAAGTTTCTATATTATGAAAAGTTTATGCAGCTAATAAGTGACAGAACACTGTTTCTGTAGAATCATGAAAATAACATGAACCTCTATTAATTTTTGTATGCAGACTGGAAATTAAAGTACTTGATAACATAAAACTGAAAACAACCTTGGGGAATTTTTACAGTCATGGAAAACCTAATGCATATCATCCATAATATAACTTTTTCTAAATGGTTTTCTAAATTTGATTTATGCACTTTAATTTTTAATCTATTGATGTTCAAATATGTTTTACGTATTTGTAATGTTTGAAGCAATGCTGAATGGTTGTGAAAGGACCATCAGCAAGTCCTTTGCTGATGTGCTGTTCTGGGTGGAAAGTCCTCTGGTGCTTACTCACTGGCAATCTGCCTTCCCAACACTTCTTCCTCACGTAATACCTAGAATCCTCACAGCACATTTTATTGGCCTCTAGTCAGAGAGTGGCAGTTTGCTGATAAAACACTCAGTGTCATTTACCATCTGGCAATTCTTCCATGGCTTAGGAAGCATACAGTTTCCTTTCTGTCATCAAAGAGTTTTTCAGTGTCAGAAGAGGATCTTCTAGTAATGGGGGGAAATGTTGCCATTCATACAGCACCTCAAGTGTCAAAGAGAGGTGCTTTGGCCAAACTTGTATAGTTTTCAGCCTATTTACCAAACTTGTAGAGTTTTAAGACTCTGGAAACTCTCTGTTAGTGTGCAGGTGGCTAATGCGAGGGTGATGCAGTAGGAAAAAGAATAGAAAAAGAAAAGCAGGTGATACCAGCCAGAACCTAACTGACTTTTCAGCACTTTCTCCAAGCTTGGAGTTGGTAGGATCTAATAAATCACTTTCAAGGTGATAGAAAGTCTTACTTGGGTAAAAACTCTTATTCTTTTTAAAGTTATTTATATTTAAAAAGCAAAGAGTATTGTAAAAGACCTATGTCAAAGGCAATAACCTTCATACTAACTTTGATAGTGTCTTTAAGTTGAAAATAAGAAACACATTGAAAATTTGAAATTTGCATGTTAATGTAGGATCAGCCAACATGGGAACCCATGATGAAGAAAAGCAGATGAGTGCCAAGATTGAGAAGAAACATTTTTGCTGATTTATGAAAATGCAACCATTTAGTTTCTAAATGGTTTCTAGTTTCTAAACTAATTTCTTGCTAGTCAGCTGTAAATCCAGAGTTTTCTAAGTGGCCATGGTTAAAAGGTTCTAGTTTGTGGCTGTGTGGCCCTGTGTACAGTCCTTTCTCTTATGAATCTTCCTCCACTTACAACACATGAGTCTTCTGAGAGGCCTTGGGAATTTCATGATTAGTTACACAAATCGCTTTGTTATATGGATATTTTTGGCTTTTGTGGAGCTCTGTTCTTTTTTTTTTTTTAATGTTTATTCATTTTTGAGAGAGAGACACACACACACACACACACACACACACACACACACACACACGGTGGGGGGGGGGGGGCAGAGAGAGAAGGGGACAGAGGATCCGAAGCAGCAAGCCTGATGCAGTGTTGGAACTCAGGAACTGTGAGATCATGACCTGAGCTGAAGTCGGAAGCTTAGCCACTGAGCCACCCAGGTGCTTGTTTTTTTGTTTTTTGTTTTTGTTTTTTAAATCATTATCGGTGTTGCCTACTGTTGTCGGCCAGGCCTAGTGTTAACAATGCTCCTTTGAATCACTCATTTTGGCTGTGGCGCCCAAGTCATTCTCATTTATAAGGGATCTTCTTCCTGTGCCAGACGTCTTTCCAAAAGCTCTAAGTCCTATTGTATTAAATATGCAAGACTCTAAATTTTAATGTCACCCATTAACATTAATTATCAGCAGTGGCGATGTATTTTTTTTATAGAAGCATCAGAACAAACACAATTTTTGTTTCTCCTAATTTGCTTCCATTGAGTAGTAAGTAGATTGTCCGTTCTGGAGAGTCAGCAGCTATCTGGGGCAGTCAAGAGGGCCTGATGGAGATCTAGTTTTAGGTTCTAAAGAAGCGGTTTTCTTCCCGAGGCATCTCTTGTCCTCTCCTCCAGAGTGCTCCCCCTTAGGGCTCTAGCAGTGCACTTTCTCCTAACAGGGTTCTTTCTTCAGACTATCACCCTGGCCAGCGCCCCTGCTCCCCTTCTCTCTAACAGGACAACCACCATTCATGGGTAGAGCAGCTCACATCATGTGGAGCCGTATTGCATCTATGAAGGATAGGACCCAACCATTTCTATAAATGTTAGCTTGGTGATGGAAAAACTGTTGGGTGACTTGACAAACATTTTAGAATCTTCATGTAAAACATTGGACTAGATCCGCAATTTTCTAAATTACAAGGTAAATGGTCATATTTTTGAAGAACCCAGAAAGGTATATTCTCCTTGCTTTTGTTTTCTATTTCCCCTTATTCCTTGAATATGTTTGAACTTTCAAAAGAAGTGTATTTTCCTTGTGTCACGTGGATGTTCTTATTAGAACTTATAATTAAATATCTCTTCAGCTTTGGAACGGAAGGAGCTTCAAGCAACATAGCAGTCAGCGTACCCAATTTCCATTAGGTTGTCTTGCTCGCAGCTTTTAACATAAACAGAGTAATGTATTTTCCCTGAGCAATTCAAATTAGTTTTCTTCAATTGACAACTTAAGGAAGCTGTATATGAAATTCATAGATGAACTGCTTGCTAGTCTGCTGTAAATCCAGAATTTTCTAAGCAATTTAGATTTTATTTTATTTGACAACTAAATTTTATTTTAATCTTAAAAGGTGTTAGTGAGACTGAGCACACTTGGAAAAATTTTATGCATGCAAAGATGTTATGGTTATCCATATTAAGGAAACAAGTTCAACAAAATACAATAGTCTTGGTATTCAATTAATTAAAAAACATGTTTCATAATGTCATTTCTTTCATAAAAGAGAGTTCTAAGGAAATAATATTTGGACATAGCATATATTAAGGATAAAATATGTATTCCTAAATTATTTGAAATCTGCATGTACAGATACGAAGATTTTATTGAATTCTATGTAAAAGTTGCATATCTGCTTAACTACCACTTTAAAAAAATCACTTAAACATAATTATTAAATGCCTACAATGCAAATCATAAAACTCTCAATTCTTACAAGTGAAGGTTTTTCTGACAACTGATAAAAAAACTGAATGCTTTTATGTTTTATTTGTTTTGTTTAAAATACGTTGTCCTGAAATACAAAAACTGAAATTTATTTTATAATATGTTATTCATATAAGTGATTGATTAGACACTCATCCTTTAATATTGAATTAAATATTTATAGCATACTTGGCTCAAAATATTTTAAATGTCTTAGAAACATGTCTTAGAAAAATATTAGGGTACTATGAATATAAATAAATCTTATTTGGACACATTTCCAGTAAATGCTTCAACAGACCAAGTAGTTGAATAATTTGCCCATGGATGTTTTTATCCTTTAATGTCTTTCCTTTTTTTCCCTTAGTAAATCAGCTGCCAGTCCCAGTTTAAGATTGAGAAGAGCAATCTCCTGGGAATCTTCAGTTGTGGAATTCTATTGGTCTCAATTACACAGACAGCTGAAAAATGAGACAAATTTTTGCCCTTCCCTATTTGCTAAGTAGGGCTAGATGTAAGGCTAGATGCCTTTGCAGTTCCTTCCATGTTTACTTTCCTTTCCAGCCATTCAAGTAGAACATCTTTGTTAAAATAACATATTTCCCGACCTTGGGCTATTTGATGCATCAATGAAAATTATACGCATTTAGAAGAATTTTCAAACCTTGGCAAAGTATCAAGATGCTTAATAAAGCTCAGTATGTTCCTTTTTTATGGTTAGATCCTTATAAGCACAAAATATTAGAAGCAACGAGGTTATCATAGAATCTGAGATAAGGCTGGATGAAGGACAAAGATGAGCACAACAATCTGACCCTGCAAGTCAAATTTCCTCTGCTTATGACGCAAGTTTTTTCTCTTCTTTTTGAATTATGAAATTGAACTGAAGTATGAAAGGGGTTGATGACATATGAACATTAGTATATGTGGAATTCATTATAACATTTTAAGGTTTCTCAGAGTCACATTTAGCCTGTATATGCCTGTTTTCCATGGTGGAAGAATTCGTATAGACAAATAGGCTTCCATGAGTTCGAAGGATCTAAGGACTGATCATTCCCATCACTGCCAATGCAGAGCCCTGGAATAAAATATGTTTATTCAAAAAGGAAATTGGCAAAGATTTAGAGCATACTACAAAGCTCACAACTTACAGTGGTATCACAATTAATTCCAAGTCTTGAGGGACAATGACAACTTTGGATGGCTAGAGGTTGGATAAAGTGTTGTTTGCAAAGCAGTAAAGGGACTCAGTCAGTTAAGTAAGTGTCTGACTTGTTTTTTTTTGGTTTTTTTTTTTTTTTACTTTCTTTTACATTTACTTATTTTTGATAGAGACAGAGCACAAGTGGGGGAGGGGCAGAGAGAGAAGGAGACACAGAATCAGAAGCAGGCTTCAGGCTCTGAGCTGTCAGCACAGAGCCCTACACGGGGCTCAAACCCACAAACTGCGAGATCATGACCTGAGTCGAAGTTGGAGGCTTAACCGACGGAGCCACCCAGGTGCCCCAAGTGTCTGACTCTTGATTTCAGCTCAGGACATGATCTCATGGTTCGTGAGATCGAGCCCTGCATCAGGATCTGTGCTGACGGTTTGAAGCCTACTTGGCATTCTCTCTCTGTCTCTTTCTCTCTCTGCCCCTCTTCCACGCTTCTCTTTCTCTCTCTCTCTAGATAAATAAACAAAAATTTTAAAAAGCAGTAAATATGATTCTATAAGTGAGTATGAGAATTAAAGGGAAAAAAATTAATGTACTGAGTAAGGGTATACAAGAAAATTTCCTCCCAATCTCTCTCATATTTAAATGTAAAAACAGTTCTCAAATATCATCCTTTCTTCTACTCTGACCTTCTCAACTTTAGACTGACACCAGTTGCCACAAAAGCGTTTCTTTAATATTTGCTTTAAATTAACAGTCACACAAGTTTTCAGTGGTTACACATGTGATAAAGGGACATAAAACTCAAAAAGTGAAATAACTTGACAAATATTCCATGAAGTGTTCATTTAAATTATCACCATCTCATCCAAATCAGCTCTCTAGAGTTCATAAGAAAGATCATGAACACTTTTCCACTGGAGAAGCTGGGTGCAACTGAAGATTAAACAAATATTTGTCAGATTATTTTCTTCATCTGTGGAATTGGGATATTATCGGAATTTATCACAGTAGCTGTACAAGCTACTCTTTGGCAGTGGAGTTGAGAGCTCAAAACAGGATGCAAAAGGATAAAAAAAATAGCTGGAAGAAGAATTAAAAAATATGAAGGAAAAAATATGCAAGAAAAAGACCATTCAATTCCTTCTTTTAAGGACAAAGAAGGAATAAAATGACATTTGAGATTTAAGTCTGAGATTAAGACAATATTGAGTGTTTTTATAGAGGAGAATAAGATGCCGAGGTAAGAGTTTCAAGTCCCTTTCTGAGGATTCCTTAGGAGTGAAAAAAAGATTGTCATGCATCTATTTTAGGAATAATTTTGCCTAAGATGCAAGAGAACAGCTAAATAACCTCTCAAGGTCCTTTTGTTCCAATCTTTAAATAATTATTTAAATGAAATCAAGAATTAAATGCCTGCTTTGACTTGCAATATCTCAGTGCACTGACCTGGGCTTTGTAACTTAATATCTATGAGTACTAATCTATTTTAACTAGATAGGAACAGAAAAAATGAATTGCAAAACATGTTAATGAGTTCAAAGGTGTCAATATATCTTGCATGGTTCCAAGACCCAGAGGTCAAAATCCAGAAGGAGGAGGAGTGAAGTGGAGGAGAATAAAAAGGAGGAGCTTCATCCAGAGTTGAGCTTTTAAATGCGGATGTTGTGGATGAGGGCTCAGCCTAATTATATTTTACTGTGCATGTGATGAGAAGATACTCTCGTGGAAAAACCTCTTTTCTATGGGTCGTTATCACTGAACAAAGTTGCGTTTCATCTGAATGAAGACTTTGTTTCCTTATTGTGACCTAACAATAGCCAATTCCAATGATAAAAATCATCTTCTGAAGAGCAGTGATAATTAATTGAAACTATAGTCTTTACAAATGAATAAGTACAACTTTGATTTGGCTCCTTCACGTTAATTGCCAAGTACATTTTTAAAAGTGTACAAAGTTTCGAGATTCTTCTTGAGCCATCATTTGTATCATAGGCTGATGCCAAAGAAAGAATGAGACTTCAGGTTTTGGAAATGGATCAGTAATAGGTGCATTAATTTATAGTGTCACATTAAAAGATAATGTTGGTAATACTTCGCAGTTTGATTCTCGGATTACTTTTCTTGAAATCAAACCGACTTCATTATTTTTACTGTGTGGGTAGTTCTGATGATAAATTATAACTTTAAAAACATAAACAGAATATCTGGAAATTGAGAGAAGAAGTTGTAGGGAGGGGCAGATACTTCAAGAAGCTGTGCCGATCAAATATCAAACTGTTTTGCCTCTAATTCTCACTAAATTCAGTTTCGTTACCTCTATGTATGTGCATGTATATGCAGGTACATGTAACCATGAACATTGTATCATTAAGAATTCTAATTCCATAGAATGTTCTCTAAAAGGGCAACGGACCGCATATCCCTTAACTTAATTCTTAACTTCAGCTCAACTTCTTACACGTCTGCCTGGAAAGAATTCTGCTTTTCTACTCTCCTTTCGCTTCTTAAGCTTCCAATATCCAAATGTCGCATCATTCCTTCATTCCTACTACAATCTAGAACCTACACTAGCCACATCTACATCTTTTACCTTCATTTTCTTTTGCATAAACAAATGTCTACATCCTCACAACCCAAATATGCTAGCTTCCCTTCTGTGTCTGATATCTGTTTCATGCACAAAGCCATATTCACGCTCACTGATTGTTTGCTCTGTGCCAGATATTGTTCTAAACCTTGATGTGTATTACCTTAATATTCGCAGAATTGTATTAGGTGGGTGCTAGTATTAGGCTTCATCTACAACTGAAAAAAATTGAGAGGCAATAGTGTTTAAGTAACTGCGCTGAGTTTACCAGCTCTCAAGTGGAGGAGCTAGGACTCGAACCCCGGGAGAGCTTAATATTTTTCTCCTGACTGCTGTACCGCACACTCCACTCCTACTGACTCCTTGGAGAGCTTTCAGTAGAAGGGTTGGAAGTTCAAACTTGGCAAATGACTGGCCATGAGTTGTAACTGAATCTGGAAGAGAGCGAAGTGAATTTCCCGCATATGAATGGAAACCACCGACCTGGAAAGTCTAACGTAATGCTTTCCCAAGTTGCACTCAACCTCTCTTCTGCAGATCACTTCCTCATTATTGTTTTCGCCGTTTTCGGCTCAACGGCTATGGTTTCCGATATGTCTCTTCTTGCCCATCCACAATGCTTGATTTCATTTCCTAGACTGTTTAGCCCAACGAATTCCCTCAGCTAAAATTCTTGAAAAGATAAAGTGATTTTATCTTATCCTTTGAAATGATGTTTCTTATTATTTTGAGAAGTCAGTGAGGTCTGGAGATTAGAACAGTGGATTTGGAAGGAAAGTCCATGGGCTATAAAGTTGGGCCTACTATCAAGTGCTGGGTGACATTACGTAGGTGACTTCTCAGATGTAACTGTCCGTTTATAAAATGTGGACAAACTAGCTTACCTCACAGGACTGTTACAAGTTTCAAATTCCACAGAGCATACAAAAAGCAACTAAAATGCTCATAACGTTTTAGAACTATTCATTGGTGCTGTTATCCTGCCATGGATTATCTTTGCGATGTGATTATTTTGATACTAACTTGTTTTCACCTTTGTTAATAATCCACCATCTGAAAATAGGGCTTTTTATAAATGTGTTGCATCAGAGTATCTACACAATAAAAGGAAATCTGTAAGCGTAGAGTCACCTTTCATTACTATTTCTTATAATGAGGATAGTAGTAAGATGGTCCTTAACTAATTGGCTTTCTGCATCTGTCTTCCATTTTTCTAGATGTAGGTTGGCTTATTTCGTTTGTGTACCAGAAATACGTAGAATAACTGTGAGTTCAGGAAGTTAGTTTCATTTGCAGAAATACTATCTGAAGTGGCAGAAAGCCAGGATTAAGTGAATTAGCAGACAAATGGTATTATTAGAACACTTTCAACTGTTGTGTTCTAGTCCAGGTGGAACAATTAACAACTGCTTTGAACAGTTTTGCAGGTATGTTTTATTTATGTGCTAGACTCAGCCGTAGTTCAGTCACATTACTGTGCTATTCGCAACCAATTATCCCTAGATACACTGAACTTTGTAGACCAAATTGAACCATCTGTTAGATACATAAACTCTGAATTCCTTGAAATGTTTTCAACTCAGAAAAAAAAAATGAATGTTTACATTTACTGAAAAATTTTCGTGATTTGCAACAGCCATTTCAAATCTGTTTCTGTAAAGTTGTGGTATACGTAGAGTAAATGCATTCAGGAATGTGCTAACTATGTTCCCGAATCATTTCTCTTCTCTGGTGGAAAGGTAACAGAAAACTCCCCAAACAAGTTTCAAAGGGCCAAGGCGTCAGTCCTAACAGTTCAGTTATTGGTAAGAACACTGCTATAATCAAAGCTCACTTCGTAAATTCTATTAAGACAGACGTGTAAATTAATAAATATCATGCACCATGAGAACAGTCAAAATTAAGGCAGACGTAAAGAGCCCCGATGCACAGTGGAGGGTAGGATTAGGTTATGGTTGGAAGGGGGAAGGAGGAAGATACTTTTTAGTGTGGACCCTGAAGAATGCAGTACAGCAGGCATGCAGAAGAACATGATTTTCTGGGAAAGAAAATTAAACTAAAGTGGAGGAGATCAAGTAGAACAATGACAGAGAAGGGAGCTTTGTGTTTGTCCCAGGGTTGCCATTCAATTAAGACATTCAACTTGTGGTTTTGCTATATTGATGTCCCTATTGTTTCAGTCCTTCCTGTATGGCTAGAACTCTAGTAATCTCTTATTAAGTAGGATTATTTCTTTCTTCCTTAGCTCCTAGCCTGCAGCCTCCATTATTTCCTACCTGATTTGTATCTTTTTACCCAAGTCATTATCTTGGCCTAGCATTATATCAGTTAAAATCAAGTGCTCACTACTCTTCAATCACTATTCCGAAATGGTTCTCTGTTAGTGACATCCCACCTGTCTCATTTTTTTTAAGTTTATTTATTTATTTTGAGAAAGAGAGAGAGGACGAGAGTGTGAACAGGGGAGGAGCAGAGAAGGAAGGAGAGAGGGAATCCTAAGCAGCCTCCACACTGTCAGCGGAGAGCTGGACGCAGGGCTGAAACTCACAACTGTGAGACCATGACCTGAGCTGAAAGCAAGAATCTGACGCTAAACCAACTGAGCCACCCAGGCACCCCACCCCCCCATCTCATTTTACAATAATGCTTGTCACTCAACTATAGCAGCCACCATTCTATAGATTCTAGGAGGGCAAAGAGCAGATTGGTCTTGTTTATAGTTGCAACGCTGGTATCTGGAAAGATGTCTAGTACATAACAAGCACTCAAAACTTTAGTTTTAAAATAAATGCTTGTCTGTGTTTATCTTTCCAATAGATTCGACTTCCTGTTCCTTTCTTTGTTAAAAATATCTATTTTTCTCTCCTCTGTTATTCGTTTCTTCTGCTTCCAACTTAGTCCAGACAATTAGTCCACCAAATTCTGATGTGTCATAGCTTAAATTATGTCTTAATTGAGGTGGGCACTCAATGCTACGGGACTCTTTCTAAATTATTGTTTGTTTGTTTCATATCTTGATACACATTAACCAAGTTCCCTCTATCATGCCAGTGGGAAGGATATGAATAGAAGCCAAGTAAGATTTTTTCCTAATAATCTCCTATGAAAGGCTTCGTAATAATCCCTAGGCTTCAGTAAATGCTTATAAATAAATGAGAAAAACACAACTAACTTGTAGTGTCTGCATGTTGTATTAGTCTTCTCGGGCTTCTGTAATAAAATACCATAAACGGTGTGGTTTAAACAACAGACATTGATCTCTCACAGTCCTGGAGGCTAGGGAGTCTGAAATTAAGAGTGTGAGTATGGTGGGGTTCTGGTGAGAGCCCTCTTTCTGGCTCGCAGACCTCAGCCTTCTTGTAGCCTCACACAGCAGAGAAAAAGACATGTTTTTTTGTTTTTTGGTTTTTTTCCTTATAGGGGCACCTATCCCATCCTGAGGGCTCCACCATCATAATCTAATTACCTCCCCAAATCCCCATCTCCCAATACCAGCACATTGGGAGCTAGAACTGCAAGATCTGAATTTTAGAGGGACCCCTGTCTGTCCATAGCACATGTTTATGCAGATCACAGGCATGTGAACATACATACACAGACATTAATTTTTTCCTACATTTGTGCTTTATGTTTGTATTACTGATCTTTCTAGAGCCAAGTGTGTTCAGGGAACCCTTTGGAATTTCTGATACATATTCAAGGATCGGCTAGGTTAAGAGTATTTTATAACAATAGTAGGACAATATTTAGCTTCTTCACTTTATCAATATTTGCACTGAAGGTCCAAAAGCATGACCCATAAAAACGCTGATGGCTTAGCATGAATCAAGACTGCAGTCTTGGTACGAAGAAATGCGCTCATGTAATTGTTCGAGTTGTGACCCAAGGAACCATTTTCTCTTGGGATACCATTTTTCTCTTAAAGAATAACTGACAAATGAGGATGTGGAGAAATGGGAACCCTCTTGCACTATTGGTGGGAATGTAAATTGGTGCAGCCACTCTGGAAAACAGTGTGGAGGTTCCTCAAAAAATTAAAAATAGACCTACCCTATGACCCAGCAATAGCACTGCTAGGAATTTACCCAAGGGATACAGGAATACTGATGCATAGAGGCACTTGTACCCCAATGTTTATAGCAGCACTCTCAACAATAGCCAAATTATGGAAAGAGCCTAAATGTCCATCAACTGATGAATGGATAAAGAAATTGTGGCTTATATACACAATGGAGTACTACGTGGCAATGAGAAAGAATGAAATATGGCCCTTTGTAGCAACATGGATGGAACTGGAGAGTGTGATGCTAAGTGAAATAAGCCATACAGAGAAAGACAGATACCATATGTTTTCACGCTTATGTGGATCCTGAGAAACTTAACAGAAGACCATGGGGGAGGGGAAGGGAAAAAAAAAAAAGTTTAGAGAGGGAGGGAGTCAAAACATAAGAGACTCTTAAAAACTGAGAACAAACTGAGGGTTGATGGGGCGTGGGAAGGAGGGGAGGGTGGGGGATGGGCATTGAGGAGGGCACCTTTTGGGATGAGCACTGAGTGTTGTATGGAAACCAATTTGACAATAAACTTCATATATTGAAAAAAAAAAGAATAACTGACAAATAAACTGGCTAACCAGCAGACATTTTGCCAAAAGGAAATCAATTAAACCTGTCTCTTCAAGGAGAATGACAGGATTTATTGCCAATGATAAAACTCAAGCTTTCAAGCAAACGTTAGAACTTTGGAAAATGTGTTTGCGTCACCGTAAACCTGACAACTTCAAGATTTTCTGATGAATTTGGTGATTGTATTAATGAATGTGATATTTTTATATTGTGAAATGAAGTGGGCCAACATTTGAAAGACTTGCATGACTTAGTTAACAAATACTTTCCAATCAATAAGTGATGTTACAAAATTATACATGGGCATAAGGTTGATTCAAAGTGCAAAAGGGACAATAAAACTAACCTATAAGGAACGACTATAGCTTGGATTCTGGAGTAGCATCAAGGAAGAATATCTGTCATATTACTCTCTTTACTAACTATACACCTGGTGGGGGTCAGATTTTATCTATAGACATCAACCAAAACATATTGACATACATTGAATACAGAAACAAATGTGAGAGTTAGCTGTCTTCCATAAATCCAGGCATTAAAGAGATATATAGAAATAACATACAATGCTATGTTTCTCAATGATTTTTTTGGTTTTGAAGATGCATTTTTAATAAAATATATTACCTACAGGTGATGGATGTGTTATTGTTATATTTAAATAAATTCATTAACAAATAAATTTCTTAATTTCTCAGTTTTAATTTCTAATGCAGAGAATATTGTGAGCAATAATCCCCAAAATAAATGTTTTTGAGGTAGTGATTATTTTTTAAGAGCATAAAGGCTTTCTGTGATCAAAATTTAAAGAATCTCTTGTCTACAAGAAATTTGATTTTGTGCTAAATCTAACAGAGGAAGCACACATCTTGTTCCACTAGCAAGAACTGCAAAGTTTAACCAGACTCTTGGGGAATAAACTAATAGAATATTCCTGTATTTGCTCATTATCTCAACTGAGTTTATTTTATTCTCTACTTTTTCACAAGTTTTCTAAAACTTTTTCTAGTGACTTCAATCTACCATCTATATTTCTAAAATGAGATCAATACTGCTTTTTGTGTTTGTATGTGTGTATTTGTGCATGTGTGTGTTGTGATTATGAATTCAAAGTCTTTCCCAACTTGCATATGCTTTAGACAATTCATTAGACATTTAGATGTAATTATTACCAGCATTTAAATATCTTAATTCTCTTGGTCAAAGCTTTCCTAAAACATCAACTTTAACATTTTTGGAAAATAAAATAGTAGCCTAACTACAGTTGTTTTTTCCTTCCTCCTCTTCTTCTTTTCCTTAATTTTCTTTAAAAATTGCCAACCCACTGTTAGCATCACATGCCTGCTACTTATGAAAATTTTTGTAATTTTATAGAACTCAATTTGCAGACAACTAAAATAGTAAAATTAAGAATCACAAAAAAATGAGAACAGAGATGATCGTTTTAGCCTTTTCTTTTGCAAAATTGCTTTCCTGGTTTTTCTATGGCTGGTCTCATTGTTTTTTTATGCCTACTTAATACAAAAAATTAATCACATTGTATTTTTCTACTTTAGTTTCTTTATTCATTCACTTTCTCCATCAGATTATCTATATTTGGGGAATATACTTCATCTTCTTTCTAATTTAATTCCACATTCTAGTACAGAGTCTGGGATATAGACAGAATTCCACAAATATCAACATATTCCATAAACAAATGATGAAGCAGAGAATTTAACTGGATCATCCAATGTCAAAGCCAAGATGACGTTCGCATATTTTGGGGGCTTTCATCTCCTGAAACTTTCTTGAGTTTTGTTTGGGTTTACCTGCCACAGCAAGAACCTGAGACATGAATGGTAAGCACTTGAATAGTATCTCAGAAGCCAGATACCGTGCAAAGGTCTCACAGAAATCACACATTGCCTTTACCTCTAAGGCTCCTATAAGCTAAACAAAAATTTCTTACCAGATAAACGTTCATCTTTTTACTCTTTGCTTTGAGTATCATTGAAATTAGATCTGAATGATCCCCAAGGGTTTTTTCCCCCACAATTTTGCTTATTGATACTAAATACATTGTTCTGAAGTGACTAACAATTCTGTGTGTACTTCTGTCTTAAGAATAGTTGTTCTCTTCTAGGCTGTTTTTCCTTCTTTCAGGCATATCTGTGAACAATCCACATGAAATAGAATAGTCTTTCATTCAACAAATGATTATTAAGTTATTCTTTACATGTGAGAATTATCACACTAAGTGCTATGCAGAAATCGGAGAAGAAAG
This sequence comes from Panthera uncia, assembly GCF_023721935.1. NCBI lineage: Eukaryota > Metazoa > Chordata > Mammalia > Carnivora > Felidae > Panthera > Panthera uncia. The sequence continues at coordinate 35,800,643 of NC_064811.1, forward strand.
ATTGGCACCTAACTTTCCAGTGGTGTCCTCAACCTTGGAATAGCATTATGAAAACCTTGGAAGTTTTAAAATTCCTCACGTTCACTCTATATACCAGATCAATTAAAGTGAAATATTAGGAGGTGTAATTCTATGATAACTATTTTTAAAGTACCCAAGTGATTCCAATGTTCAGTTAAATTTGAGAACCTGGAGGTAAGGGAAGAAAGATAAAAATTACCACCTTCTGTTTGATATCTAAGTGGATTGTAGACCATGGGTTTTCATTTAAGCTTGCTTAGCTTTAGAAACATTACACCTTTCTTCCAGTCATAGTGAAAGAGAGAAGTGAGGGACAGAGATACCTATAGTATAAGGTAAAAAACAAAAAACTTGGTAATATTTAATAGGTGTGTATGTGCTCTCATTTTGACTATTTCACAGAAGACTTCAAGGTATAGTAAGTTTTTATTTTTGGTGATATAGTAAGAGAGTAACAAAGCTAAAAACAAAGAAAGGAGATATTTTCATGTATTTATTGACATTTTGAGTAATTCTGTGTGGCTAAGAAAAATTTTAAAAAACTAAATTTTGACTATTTATGAAGGCCAGGACAAGTCTGTAGAGTCTTGGGAGTTAGGTCTATTTAGACTGCTATAATGAATTCCACAGATGGGCAGTTTATAAATAACAGAAATTTATTTCTCACACTCTAGAGGGTGAAAGTTCACTAGGGTGCCAGCATCATTACCCAGGTGCTCTCTTCAGGATCATAGACTTCTTTTTTTTTTTTTAATTAATTTATTTTTTAATTTACATGCAAGTTAGTTAGCATATAGTGCAATAATGATTTCAGGAGTAGAATCCAGTGATTCATCTCCTCTGTGTAACACCCAGTGCTCATCCCAACAGGTGTCTTCCTTAATACCCCTTACCCATTTAGCCCATCGCCCTACCCACAACCCCTCCAGCAACCCTCAGTTTGTTCTCTATTTTTAAGAGTCTCTTATATCTTGTCTCTCTCCTTGTTTTTTACATTATTTTTGCTTTCCTTCCCTTATGTTCATCTGTTGTGTATCTTAAATTTCCCATAGGAGTGAAGTCATAAGGATCATAGACTTCTTATATCCTCATGTGGTAGAAGGGCCTAGGGAGTTCTGTTAGATCTATTTTATAAAAGCATGAATCCCATTCATGAGGGCTGCAAGTGTATAACCTAATCACCTCCCAAATGCTCCAACTTCTAATGTATCACACAGGGCATGAGAATTCCAACCTGAGAATTTGGGGGGAACACAAACTTTTAGACCATAACACTAATTGCAGAGATTGGAGATTTCCAGTAGGCCAGTATTCTGCCTTAGAGTAAGGAGAGATGTCAAAACTGCCAATAGTGATTGAAGTCATCTTTATGGAGGTAATGTGTTAACATGTGAAATTAGGTGGATTTGAATTGAGGAACTTCAGCAACCTGAAGGGAGAAGTTCGATGAAGATAGAAAAAAAACCATTGAAGAAGAGCACAATATGACCACATTGAAAGGTTGTAAATTTCCATATACAAGGAGAACTTGACAGTTTTGTGTTATAACAGATGATAAGGATGAGTAATAATATTACTTGGTTTATTGACAAGATGGTTATTGGTAACATTTTGAGATTGTACTCTCAGAAAAAATATTGGAGGTGAAAACCTGATTGAATATTCTTAAGAATCCAATTACTAACAAGTAACAAAAGTCAATGAAAGTAGATAATTCTATCCAGAATATTTACTGTCAAGAAAAAATAGAGAATGGTAACCTAGTAAGATACCATGTTGATGGAAGCATGTTTGTAGGAGTTAAGGAAACTATCTTTATTTTTTTTATATCTCTCCCTCACATACATAATTACTTTCATCTGCACCCATGTATTATAACCATCACTTTTATCCTCTCTTTTCACACATTAATAGAAACACTATATTTCCAGGGCACTTTGTATAAGCCCTTTGTTTTTTATTTGCTTGTTTCCATGTATATTTTCCCAGCTAGGCTATAGACTTTTGAGTACAATTTCTATGTTTTATTAACCTCAGCAGCCGTAGACACTCATCAGATCAATAAATGCCCAAAGACTTGTTCAATTATTTATTATATTTCTTGTAATTATTTCCAGCGTTATTCCAGGTAAATGTTCATCAAAATGGTGGAAAGAAAATGAGAAAACTAAGATGTTGAGGTTCTGTTGTTCTATAGGTGTACAAAAGTGCCATAATACAGACTGTAAAAAGAATGTGGTGCTGGTAGTACTTTATATTTATATATATATAAAGAGAGAGAGAAAGACAGAATGGACTAGGGAGGGGCAGAGAGAGAGAGGGAGAGAGAGAATCTCAAGCAGGCTCTGCACTGTCGGTGTAGAGCCCAATGTGGGGCTCAATCTCACAAACTGTGAGATCATGACCTAAGCTGAAATCAAGAGTCAGACACTTAACTGACTGAGCCACCCAGGCACCCCTGAAAAATTGTATTTTTGACAAACTATTTCTTCTAATCTACGTTTCATTGATCTCTATGCTAGATGATAAATTTAGAGATTCCACTGACTTAGATATTGGAGCTGCTGCCTTGCTTTCTCAAGAAATGGTATTCTGTAACAAATGAAAAATGTTTTAAAAAGATAATGAAAAAAATACCTACAGGTGCTTGAAAAACACACTAAAACACAAACTAACATTATGCAGTCTCAATTCAGGAACTGAAATCTTTTCATAGTGACAAGGTAGCTACAGGGGGAGCTGGCTCCAATTGTATTAAATTGGTACTACACTTATAACAAGCAGAGAGAGAAAGAGAGAGAGAGAAAGAGAGAGAGAGAGAGAGAGAGAGAGAGAGATATTGGTAGAGATAGATTTAGCAAGAACTTATAAATAACAAGATGACAGTCTCCTAGATTGATGAAAGAATATTGGAAACGAGGCAACAGAGTCATCATCATTTACCATCTGCTCCTCCTCGCCATATATGGTTGGATGGAAAATGAATAAATTGAGATAACTTCCATCCACATTAAGTCTAGGACACTTGCATGGTCCTTACTTTTTTTTTTTTTTAAATTCTTTTTAATGTTTATTTATTTTTGAGAGAGAGAGAGAGAGAGAGAGAGAATGGGGGAGGAGCAGAGTTAAAGGGAGACACAGAATCCAAAGCAGGGTCCAGGCTCTGAGCTGTCAGCACAGAGCCCGATGTGGGGCTTGAACCCACAAACCGTGAGATCATGACCTGAGCGAAGTCAGACACTTTACCAACTGAGCCACCCAGGCGCCTCACATAGTCCTTACTTTTAGATGATGTAACTAAGACAGCAACAGATTCTATGTGGAAGTTTACTATGCACCCATTATCTACTGACTAGGATTGTCTTTGCACTGATGGAAGAATTCAGGGGAAAAAATAAGGTTATATTTAGAGATGAAATCTATATCCAGCTTCATAGGCTTTCATGAGTGATTGAATGTGGACTGTTCTGGACATGATTACTTATATTAAATGTTAGTTGATTAAATACTTTCAAAAGCAAACAAGTTATTGAAAACTTTCTTATGTGCTGGAACAAACTGTTCTCATCTTTGTATCCTCACGCGCCTCCACACTATGTTCATACATAGTTGATTCAAGAAGGTCTTGAAAGATTGCATGAACAAATTTAAATTAAAATTACAGAGGTCAAATGTAAATACTTGAACAAAAGAAAACTTGTGATAAATGTGGTGTTTGAGAAAGAATACTCTCCTATTTTTGCTGCAGGATATTCTAAAATGATGGGATAAGGTAGTGATTGTCAGGGCAAAATGTTTGTGGAGGTGAAGAATTGTGGAGTACAAGAGTTATGATCATGGCAGCACTTGGTAACCAGCTGGATACAAGGGAAAAGAAAAGCAGACTATCAAAGAGAAGGCCAAGTTTACTAGACACAGTAAGTCATTACATGTCATTAAAAAATGACGAGTTGTTCTAGTTTGGAAGCAAAAACATATTGCGTCTGTTTCCAAGAAACAGTCTCCTAAGTCACGGTGAATCTTGTTGTGCTGTCACAGTGCTATACCTGGAAGCTGTATAATGGGATGACAAATGTCACTAGACTTCCTGGGTTCTAAAACCAAGTTCACCCTTTACCAGATAGATGTGTAACATTAAGAAACTTGCCTGACCTGTCTTTACCTCCATTTCCTCATTTATAAGAAGAAAGTAATAAATCTCTCTCTTCCATTGGCTTGTCAGGATCAAATATTAAAATCTTTGCAATGGATTTAGTTGAAAACCTATCCCAAGGAAGCTCTCAACTAATATTAGCCATTGGAGCATGTTCTCATTTTCATATCAAGTTCATAGAGAGGTTACTTCCTTTAATTTCTACAATTTTATTTATTCTTGAGCTTCTGCCTTGCTCAAGAGCAGATTTAAACTAATCTTGGCCACTACAAACGTAATAATTTCAGTAGAAAACGAGCCCTCAATGTTTAAAAGTTGTCTTCTGTCTTGTGCTGGTGAGTGCTGTTGAAGTAAGTCACTCTGTATCTCTCTCTCTCTTAAAAAAAAAAAAAAATAAGAAAAAATCCTCCATTGCTTTTCTAATGAAATGATTTAATTTTCTCCACCCAATTCCATTTTGGTAGCAGTTAACCAGGTGTGTAAACTCTTCACCAAAAACTTGAGACCTCTTCATGCTCAGGGGTCTCCATTAGTTCTTCAGCATTTATTGCCATAACACCAGGCTGATTGAGGCTTTCAAACCTCACGTGACCATTACGCTTCTCCCACTTTAGTCCCGTGATGGACCCATGACTTCTCTAAGGGTCTTGGAATCCCTCCAGGTTACAATACAGCAATTGAGATAAAAGTCCCCACTGCTCTAGAATTTACCACAAATGAATCCATGTGAACCAAATATAGAGACCTTTCTTAGTGACTTCCATTTATGCTTAATCCTACTACTCATATCTCTGTCTCTGGGGGGAAAGTCTGAGGGAAAAGTCATTTTTGCTTTCTCTTCTCATTGTGGTTAGTAAAAAAGAGAATCTGATAGATATGCTTTTTCCAATTCTATTTTAATTCTTATAAAAAATCTTGTGATGAAAAAGATGTATGTGCCTCCAGGCTTCCTGTCTTAGTACCTTCAGTTTTCACATTCAAGCCAAAACTGTTGGATTCATCTTATGCTTCCTTCCATTTTCCACCTCTTTTATCCAATCCGTCACTAAATCTTTTTTTCTTTTTCTTCTGAATAATACAGAATCTGACTGGTTCTCAAATTTCCACCTTTATACTCTAATCTATCCCCTTTCCTGACCACTACAATTTTCTCTAAAATGTTACTCAGCTTCCACTTTTGCCTCACGTTAAGTCAATTTCCTACCCAGCAGTCCTAGTCATCTCTTAAAGCGTTGTCAGGTCAAGTGATCTCCTGGCTCAGCCTCCTTAAGTGGCTTTGTATTTTACTAAGCATATTAGAAAATCCCTACTTTCACCCTGGCCACTCTGTACACACTCCTATTTTCTTACTCAAGTCACACTGATCTTTCTGCTGCTTCTTAAACATGCCAACCACTAGCTTCTGCACTTATTGCTGGAAATTTACGTGCCCAAAGATCTGCAACTCTCACCCTTCATTTCCTTTAGGTCTTGCTTAAATGTCACTGTATCAAAAAAGATTTTCTTCAATTTCCTTTATAAAATCCAACCTTCTCATCATATTCTTCATTCACTTACCTGGCTTTATGTTTCTTCATTGTGCTTATTGCCTCGAAACATGGTTTATTGTATGTTTTCTTGTTTATTGTTGTACTCCCTCCACTATGCAAGTTCCCATAGAGAAGGATTTGTGTCTTTTTGCTGTGACATTCCCCCACAGTGCAACAGGTACACTATGCATTCTTAGCAAATATTTGTTGAGGGAATGAAACACTCCTTGAATCTCTTACCTCTTAATTTTCAAAACCATTTTTCTGAAACCATAACCATCAAAACAGCTTTGTCTTATGAAAATATTGACTGAGTTCTTGCAAATCAAAATATCTTAATTTTGAAGACACATAAGAGTTTAAAAGAAATCTGTTTTAAAAGTTCTAATTACTATTATCTTTAAAATTTAATGAAAAACATTCCACTTGTTTGGCATAATCTGAGCATCAAATTTAGTGCTAACTCACTAACGACATATGTTATTTTATGGTTTTTCATTCGTGGGGCAAATAAATTCCCCTGAGAAAAATGACACCTCTAGACCACTGCAGGAAAGTGTGAAGGACGAGGTAAAAAAAATAAAAAAAAAAAAAAAAAAAAACACAAAAAACACACACACACACACACACACACACACACATGAAATAAAGGTTTCTGCATCCTGGGGCACCTGGGTGGCTCAGTGGGTTGAGCGTCCGACTTCGGCTCAGGTCATGATCTCGTGGTTTGTGAGTTCGAGCCCCGCGTCCGGCTCTAAGCTGACGGCTTGCGCCTGCTTCAGATTCTGTGTCTCCTCCTCTCTCTGCCTTTCACCTGCTCATGCTCTGTCTCTCTCTGTTTCTCAATAATAAATAAATGTTAAAAAAAAAAAAAGAAGGTTTCTATATCCTGAGAAAACTATAGGAGACTGAGGAGACTGACCCCTTCAATGCCCCTAACCGATTACTAGATGAGAATCCAGTTCCTAAGGTCAGGTTTCTAGTGTTGGAGAGACTAAAAAAATGCCAAGGATCTCAAACTAAGCAGTGAATTCCTGGAATTAAGGAGTGTATCTCTGACACACCAGACTTTTGATTAAAATAAACAAAAAAATTATTTGCTTGTATTCTCTCTGAGTACCTTCACACAGCTCTAGATTCTTGCAGTTCATAATACCTTTCAAGATAAAGGCATATGTTCATTCAGGTGGAAGATGGATCATTATTCCTGAAAACCAGAATATATTAAACGATTAAAGTCCACCACTTAAAATTTCTAATCACAAAAAATATTGGCCCTGGCACAGAAATCCCTAGTTAACTATTGCGTATTTGAGTCCAAAGTCAATGTGTAGAGAAGTGTTGATTGGCCTACATGAACATTTTCTGGTTTCTATTTCATTAATATATCTTATCTTTTGCTTTAAAGCCAACTTGGTTTCATTTTTTTCCCTCTTTTTATTAACACACTATGATTGTGTCTTATAATGAATATACCCGTAAGCCATCTGGCAGTTGTCTCACGGCTCATTGTGTGCTATGGGCCACTCTGAGAAGCCGCCTCAGGTGACGTTTTAAACCGGTACATGCAGAGAAAATAACTTTTTATTATTGAGATCAAATTTTGGAAAAAGTAGAGCTCTCTTTCTTGCCATCAATATCTAAGAGAAAGGAATGGTTAATGAGATAATAATCACCTACAGTTCTCATTTTGGGGTTGTAAATGAAAATTCTCTGCACATATGTGTTTTTATGTGAGCTAAGGAGATTTTTTTGTTTTTTGAATTTTGTTAATGTTTATTTATTTGTGAGAATGGGAGGGGGAGGGGCAAAGAGAGGATAGAGGATCCGAAGCAGTCGCTGCGCTGACAGCAGAGAACCTGATGTGGGGGTCAAACTTACAAACCGTGAGATCATGACCTGAGCTGAAGTTGGATGATTAACCAACTGAGACACCCGAGCGCCCCAGGAGATAATGTTTTACACACTAGCACTGTCGTGATTTCTAGTACATTTTTAATTTCCTAATTATTAGTTGTGTATTTCCATATTGCCTCATTGTTTTATAAAGTGTTGGGAATATTTCATAGGGACTAGGAACTTGGCATTCTGACATTCTTCCTGGATGAAATTGTGCACCTGGAGACCTCATAACACAGACATGTGAGTTTCTTTCCAACATATGCTACCACATATTCCCTTTTGGGTTCAGATTGTCCACTCTTAAAACTGTGCAGTCTCCTGTGAATATTATCTCTTTTTGGAAAAAATCACCATTAGCACTTTAAAGGGCAATCTGTCATTCTGTTGCCAGTTAATGGTAAGTTTACTGTGGCTGGGAAAAGTGTGGAAAGTGTATTTTCTTCTTTCTTTCTTTCTTTCTTTCTTTCTTTCTTTCTGCAAAAAAAGTGATCTTATTAAAGCACGGGGACAGGACCCGTGAGCAGAAACAGCTGCCAAAACTATATTTTCAAAGAACAAATCTTAGAAGGAAAAGAGAATCCAAAGTGTTTCCAATGCACAAATGAGTTATATTAAACTCGTAATTCCACTCAGATAGATTATGTCATGATTCTGCTTCATAGCCATGAGATAGATCCATAATTTAGGAAAATGAAAACACCTTGTGAAAAATATGTATGTAAATGATTTTTAATGTTTTCTTCTGATGGAAATGAAGTTTTTAAATTGTCTTATTATTACCAGAGAGAGCATGATTTTGTTTGATTGATGAAAGTCAGAGGACATGGTATTTACAGAAATGGTTCCAGTGTAAAGAGCATTGAAAAGAAATTTTGAAATTTCAGCGAAGGAAATCTTGACAGAAAAAAAGTTTTCTCTTAAAATATTACTAGATGCTTAGAAACACCAACTTAATAAGCTCCTCAAGATACTATATCACTTCCAATATACTTCTATTTTGATTTATTTTATAAGACAAAAACCTGAAATAACTACAGTTAGAGGAGACATTGGTAATTTCTTTTGAGCATCATTGTGCAATTGATTTTTAAATAGATTTAAAATACACACACACACCCATACACACACACACACACACACACACACACAGAGAGGCAGAGAGGGAGGGAGAGAGAGAGAGAATATACATGTTTTTAGAAAGATTTGAGTTGGTTGATTATTACTGGGATATAGTATTCTTGAAGGAATAAGTTATACTAAAGAGAAGAGCCTGAGTGGTTTTCTAGCAGGGTCAGATGATGAATCATATTTATATAGATACATGGGGAATATTTTTTGTTGTAATGAGATGGAGTGCAAAAAAACCAACTAACAAACAAATTAACTAATTAACTAACCAACTAACCAAACCCAAAACTCTGGACTGAGAATCTTGAGACCACATAGCACACAGCATATGCTTAGCCCTACTGTAGCACTGTAACTTTGTTGGAATTACTTGTTTGCATTATGTCTCTATCATATTCTAAGTTCCTCGAAGGGGAGATGTACTTATCTTTTTATTTTGTTTTGTTTTGTTTTTTAGATGTAGTACTGAAAGGAGGCACACACAATGCTAAGTATTTGATTCTTTTATCTTCTCTACTCTCAAAAATACTTTAATATTATTTCCAAAATCTGATGCTAAGTTTGGATAGAAACTCCAGAACTGTGACACTGTCTTGAAGGGATTTTTTTTTAAATTAATTAATTAATTAATTAATTTATTTTTGAGACAGAGAGAGACAGAGCATGAACGGGGGAGGGGCAGAGAGAGAGGGAGACACAGACTTGGAAACAGGCTCCAGGCTCTGAGCCATCAGCCCAGAGCCTGACGCGGGGCTCGAACTCACGGACCGCGAGATCGTGACCTGAGCCGAAGTCGGACGCTCAACCGACTGAGCCACCCAGGCGCCCCGATTTTGTTTATTTTTGATGCACTTATTGGCGTTCTACAATTCATCCTCCTGTGTCAGAGAGTATACGTTGAAAGCCAAACACAATTCACAACATGCAAAATAGCTGACGTAGTTTATAAGAGCAGTAGAATCTCAGGTCAATGTTTTATGTGGAGCCTGATGGAGCTTTCTTTTACACTTCAGCTCATAGCTCTTATTGGCAGGCATTAGTAGCTTCTCTGGGTCACATATGGAAACATCTACCTGAACACAACTGCTGCCAAGGAAGTCCCACAGAGAACACATTTCAAATCCATGACTCAGCAAGAGATTACCTAGACGGGAAAATACAATTTGGAGTCCTTGGCTCAGGGTGCGTATCTGGGAATTACAAGATGCATCAGAGAAGGGCTGTGCGTTTTCTTCAACACGATCAAGGAAATACATTTGAGTATTAGCACCTACTGATCTTGAGGAATCCAACTGAACAGGCCAAAACTCGGAAAAAGTCAGCATTTAAATTGTCCTTCATGATTAGGCGTCCAAATAAAATGAGAAGAACTGTTTGTAAAGGTATTTCTGAAAATTAAGAATACACTGAGTTCCTAAGAAATAGTAAAAAAGTACTGACACTTTAGGGAAGTGTGATTGAATCTTCAAGTAACTTATAATAATAGCACTAGAAAAATCATATATCCAATAACTGGAGAATCATTATGGAACAATGCATTCTATAAGGATACTAAATTATTACAAAACATTTAAATACAAGATACGTTTAAAGATACTCATATACAAAGGAAATCTTCAAAAATCCCCTATTGGGAGATCTACTTTTTTCCCCTTTATTTTTAAGTGTACAGGTTCTTAATAAATAGGTACACTTACATAGAACAAAGAGACAGAGGGAAAAATAACACATTTCACACATTCACACACATACACACAAAATCAAGTTTCTGATTGGCTCAGGTAAATCTGTAGCACAGTAGATATTCTAATGATTCTTTCCCACTGGCTTCAGATAGCTGTTAAGAGATGCTATAAATCCTTATTCTCAGGCATAAAAGCTAATTACTATCATAGGTTAGGAATGAATTTTCCTCTTCCCTCTGTGCCACAGTGGGTTATTATACAATTAGCTACATAAAAGAGATGTCATGCTTTATCTCAAAGCATTAATTCTCGTCCACCATGTGAAGCAGCTACGTTATTGTTAGTCATTTGTATTGTGGTGATTCTCTTATTCACAACTGTGCACAGTATCTATGCATTGATCAGTAAATGTGATTGAAAAGAATGTCTTGGGAGATTAAAAAAAGAATTACATAAATGAACATCTGAAACATCAAAAGAGGGCACTGGAGAGTACATGGCACATGGCTGGAAGGGTTCACAAATGAGTCTCTATTTAGAGCTTGACTCTGACTCAATGTCTTATGTCTGTGTTGGAAAATTCTAAGACAGTATCTCTTTAAATATTGCTTCTGCCTTGTTCTTGTTTTCTGTTGTTTTTTTTTTTCTTAGACTTTAGAACAAAATATATTAGATCTTTCATTAAGTTGCACATAGCTATTATACTTTATTTTTCCCCCTCCTTTTTTGATGACCATGCTTCAGTCTGGATATTTTCCATAGTCTTGTTTTCACATTCAAAAATGTCTTCTGCTCTATTTATTTAAAAATTAATCTCAGGGGTGCCTGGGTGGCTCAGTTGGTTGAGCGTCCGACCTCGACTCAGGTCACAATCTCGCAGTCCGTAAGTTCGAGCCCCGCATCAGGGCTCTGGGCTGATGGCTCGGAGCCTGGAGCCTGCTTCCGATTCTGTGTCTCCCTCTCTCTCTGCCCCTCCCATGTTCATGCTCTGTCTCTCTCTGTCTCAAAAATAAAATAAACGTTAAAAAAATAAAAAAAATAAAAATTAATCTCATTGGTTAATTTCATGTTAGTCATTGCATATTTTAGTTCTAAAATTTGAGTTTATATATAGATTCTATTACTCTGGTGAAATTTAAATATTGTCTTTATTTTCTTGAACATATAAATTGGTATTATTTTAATGCCCATGTCTGAAAAGTCCCACATCTGGATTACCAGGGTTTTTTTGATTGTCTACTTTTCCTTCCTTCTTTTTGATCCTGTCTCCAGGCATGCCTTGGTAATTTTAGATCCCTGTATAGGAAAACATTGTAGAAACTCTAGATGGTGTAATCTTCACCCAGAGGATTTTCTTTTGGAAAGTCAATCCAGTATGGCCCAGCTATTCTTGTACGAATCTAAAAGTAAATGATTTGAGGTGGGGTTAAATTATTGAGGTCTAGGGGTGCCTGGATGACTCAGTTGGTTGAATAGCTGACTTTTGATTTCAGCTCAGGTCATGATTGAGCCCCACGTTGGGCTCAACACTGATAGCACAGAGCCTGCTTGGGATTCTCTTTCTTCCTCTCTCTCTCTCTCTGCCCCTACCCTGCTCTTTCGCACTCTCTCTCTCTCTCTCTCAAAATAAAAAAAATATACTTAAAAACTCAAATTGTTGAGGTCTAATCTATTTCTAATTTCCTTTTACTCCTAAAGTGTCTTTTGGAGATTGCAAGTAAAACCTGGAGTATTTACTAGAGTCCTTTAGCCTGGGCTGGCTCTGAACTTACGATTTTATCTCCTCAGCCTGGCAAAATTTCAAAGAGCCCTCCTTAGCTTTTGGCTTCTCCTTATTCTCTTATACTTGTCTGCATGACCTGTCCTTTTATAGACAGGTCTTCAAATCTCTAAGTGCTATGAGTAGAATAGTAGAGTAGAATGCACGGGTTTCCTAATTCTTAGCTGCATTGGTAGACCAGAACTCCAATTTTTGTCTCCTAGTCCTGGAAGGTTGTCAAATATTTTGAGCTATGGTTTTCTATTCAACTTCTGGGCACTGCTTCACTAAAGAATCAGCAAACGCCTTTTCCAACTAATTTTATGACATTTCTGTTCTTCTGGAATTTGACGCTCATGTCTTGACTGTCCAGGTTATTCTCTGATGGCTTTAAGCAACAATTTTGTTGTTTTTGTTTTGTATTTCATACATCATTTATAGTTGTTACTTTCAAAGGGAGATTGGTCTTGTAAAGTATAGTCTGTCATAGTAAAAAATGGAAGTTGTATGAGCCTCTCTTTAAAAGGTCCTAAATAAGATTTTTTTTTATTAATAAGAAGTATAAACAGAAAAATTCAAAATAGAGGGAGCGTGAGAAATGGAAAAGTGGGCAAGGGATTCCTAGGGGAAAAAGGAGGTAAAAAAAGAATGGCTTTAAAATGTTTTACAAACAAATCAAACTGAGATTTTAAATGTGTTTGCTTTGGAGAAAAAAAAAAACAGTTAAAATCATAAGCACTTATAAGGTGTTTTGCAATCCAGTCAAGTAAAACAGATTGATTTTTATCTGTAAATTGTTATTGACTGTGAGAATCAGCTGGCTTCTGTTGTTAGAAATCAGAACACAGTGCATTAGACTGAATAAATGCATTGCCTAGTAAACTTGCTTGGTGCTAAATTGTATTCAACTAGTGAATAGTTTAATGATTTTTTTTTTCCCCTAAGAAGTGAACATATGAGGGTATCTCAAATGGTCTGTTTTGCTCAGTTGAATTTGTAGGCAGAAAGCTTACATGGCTCACAAAAAGATAAGAGAAGCCGTAAAAGTGATGAGGCAAAACAGATATCCAAATGGCAAACGTGATCTAATTTATCTGTGAACATTTAACTGAAATTAATTCTTAAATGATTGATCATATTTGGTGACAGCAACTGTAACTGTCTCTATGCATGAGTTAGAGTCAGTCATTGTGGGGATTATAAAGATGATCAATGACTTGGCTTTCTGACAAGTCAAATCACAAACGCATTAAAATTCCTTGTACCATTCATGAAATACCTACCCATGAACACACCAGGCATTTGGAATTCTCAGGTATAACTCACATATTGATTTTAATATAACTCTCTGAAACATTGTCAACCAATTCTTATTAGGTGCCCTCTGACTCTGTGACCAATTAGCAGTGTGAACATGTGGAAAATGTACACAACTGTCAGGAAAGACTTCTTCCACTGTTGGAAGGAAAGATAGTGATGTATATAAAATCATTTGCTGAACAAAATCGACTGAACATATAAAACGTCTCTGGCGTTTGGTGGGGACTAAGATTTTAGAGACACAAATAAACCACTCAGCGCTTGTCACAAGAGGATTATAATATATCGGAGCAGCTGATAAATAAACCAACATAAAGGGTGGGATGTGATAAATTCTATTCATTTACTTCCTCAGCAAATCTTTTTTGAGCAATTTTATGTACTAGGTTTAAGGGAATGAAATTTAAGCTTGTAAAATAAGATAATTTATAAATACGAAATATAGTAAGAGGGATAGTAATTTGCAAAGTTTGTTACAAGATTTATGAAGAAAGACATCTAAAACAAATTGCAGCTTTAGAGCAGGATTCTCTGTAGGGAAGGAAGTGCTACCTCAAATTGGTGACAATTGAGGTGATGAGACTCTTTAGGCAGAGAAGAGAGCAAAATTAGAGTGTGGTGGTTTTGTACTATATCAATTTAGCTAAGCAGAAACCAAATTTTCCAGAACCACCTTCCCTTCATGGTTAGGATCGGACAGCCGTTATCAGTAGACAATGAGCACAAGTCCCATGCCCCGCCAGAACTTGGCACATCCTTGCCAGTCTACTTGCTTCTCTCACTGGTGTGCTTATACAGTCACAGCTCCTCTACCTGCTTTGTATCTCTTCCCTGAACTTCTCCAGGTCCAGGGCCAGCTATAGGTGCAATTCTGGGGTGGGGGACACATGCTGCTTCTGCAGATTACCTGTATAACTCAAGCTAGAGGCAACTTCTGATCTGTCCTTGAAGGCACCAGTTAATTATCAAGCATTCTAGTTTGTCTTTGATTCTTCGTTTGTTTGTTTTACTTAGAACTATTTTCCTGATTGTCTAGCCACCGACTAAGATAACTTCAGACCCACCATAAGGTACATGAACAATTCATTCCATTGACTTCTTCACTGGTTTTCCTTCCCGGTCTCTGGTTAGTGACTTCTCTCTGATGCTCTAACCATCTTCTTCTAGAAGTTTACTTCACCAACTTATCCCACAATTGTGTAAATATTAATCCTTATAATAAATGCTTTATTTCATATCATTCATAGTTGATCTTGTTCCCTCATGGAATCCTAGATAATGCTCACAGTAAGGATTTTTTTTTTAATACCTTCATCTGGCAACTATACACATATAATGTGGCTGAAAGAAATAATGAATGTGGAGGGTAGCAGAAAATGAAATCATAAGGGGATCGCATTCAGATCTGCTTTAAAGTGGGATGCATGTTTAGGTTTCCATTTTCTAAAATTCTCACTTACTGCTGGTGAAAATGAATTGTACTGTCTAGATATAAGATGGAAAAAAACAAGTAGGTCAAATTACTTATATTTAAGAGGATAATGCTAATATCTGTACATAGGTAGTAAGGATGGAGGGAAAGAGAGGGATCAGAGATAAGCAGAAATAAATCTTAATAAATGCTTTAACATTTGTGCTCCTTCCTCTCCTCAGCCTTTGCACTAACAAAGGTTTTCAAACCTGGGTCCTTAGTTCTGTCTTTGAAACTATCTATAAATCATAGTGCTTTAAGAGCTTGTAAAAGAATAAAGAAACATCCAATTGAAAATTTCAGAGTGCATTACAAAGTGAATATAAATATTGATTATAAAACTTGCTGTATGTAAATGGGTATGTTTGTGAGTACTAAATAAAAATGTTTCTTAATACATTGGTTAAGAACATTTGAAATTCTACAGTTTATGGGGACCCAAATATGGATATCTCCTCATGAAGTTGTCCCAAATTTTCATTGTGGGAATTTGAGAAGGATCACAACAAAATATCAAGAAAAAATAGAGAAATAAATTAAATACAGTGAAATCAACGTTGCTACATTTATATTTAAATGAAAACAAAGGGCAACTATTGTTAGTTTTCTATTCTCAAAAATTGTTTTAATTGCTGCTTCTACATTTGGACATTCATTAACCATGCTATTTTTTCTTATATTAAAAACGAATAACATCCTTTAAAAAATTTCAAGCCAAATACATGTTCCCAAACTCTTCCAAATTTGTTATCATATTTTTGCCTCTGGATAGATGGATTAAGCAATCTATCAAATCAGAATTATTTACCTATATCCTCATGAGAATTTTTGTCTATTTCCTTCCCTTTACTGACTTGAAAAGCAGAGATTTTCAATATGGCTAATGGTTACACCAGTATGTTCACAGATGATTGCAATATAATGTATACTAACATAGCAATTGAAAATAATTTAAATTTTAATAGTAAACTACTCAGTTAAATATCCCTGCAGTAATAAAGGTCAATAAATAATATCTTGAATACTAAATACATACACCCCAATGTTTACAACGGTGCTATCAACAATAGCCAGATGTCCATCAAGTGATGAATGGATAAAGAAGATGTGGCATATATACAATGGGATACTACTCGGCAATGAAAAGAATAAAATCTTGCCATTTGCAACAACGTGGATGGAACTGGAGGGTATTATGCTAAGTGAAATAAGTCAGAGAAAGGCAGATATCATATGTTTTCACTCCTATGTGGCAGTTGAGAAACTTAACAGACAACCATGGGAGAAGAGAAAGAAAAAAAAAATTAGTTACAAACGGAGAGGGAGGCAAACTATAAGAGACTCTTAAATACAGAGAACAAACTGAGGGTTGGTGGGGGTGGGAGGGTGGGGAACATGGAAAATGGGTGATGGGCATTGAGAAGGACACTTGTTGGGATGAACACTGGGTGTTGTATGTAAGTGATGAATCACGGAATCTACTCCCGAAGCCAAGAGCACACTGTATACACTGTATGTTAGCTAACGTCACAATAAATTACATTAAAAACAAGATTTAACATTATAAAGTTTTCAATTATCAAAAAATACATGTGAATCTGTTAATGATGACAGATAATAACTTTAATAGGAGACAGGATTTGTGCTGAACATCTTCCATCATTATACATTGAATTAAAAGGTCTCCCTTGTTTTTTGGCTTCCAGTGGGGTTTGATCAATGGAGGCATGTGCAGGAGATTTGAAGGTGGAAGGAAAGGGAGGTATAGTGCATTTTCCCCAGATTTTCTGTCTGCTGAGCTAGCTTCACTCCATCAAAATCTACAACTTCTGTAGTGCAGATTTCTTCAGTTTCTCTCTATGGGTTTTGGAAACAGTTCCCTTCTTGTGTCCCTTCTGATGTGGGTTTGGTAATGTCTCCCCCTATGCTTAGTCTGAGGGTACTGAATTATTTCAACTTGAGCTCCTAAATCCTGGCCAGCAACTTTATAAACAGTCCTTGAATACAATCTACTCAAATTTCCCAGTCTGTATGTGCTGTTTCTTGACATACATAAAATTCCAAGTTTTCTTAAAATGATTTCACGCAAAATTTCAGAAATTGAGAAAGTTAGACGTATTTGGTCATCAACAGAAATTAGGAACCACTACTTCTTATGTATGCATGTATGAATGTACATATGTATTTAAATACAGTTTATTGACCACATATTTACAAAGCACCACCATAGACATCAGTAATGAGTTGATAAAAATAAATAAAAAACGGAAGGGTGCCTGGGTGGCTCTGTTGATTGAGCATCAGACTTTGGCTCAGGTCATGATCTCATGGTTCATGGGTTTGAGACTCGCATCAGGCATTGCATGCAGGGCCTGCTTCAGATTCTCTGTCTCCCTGCCTCTCTTTCTCTGACCCTGTCTTGCTTATGTGTTCTCTCTCTCTATCTCAAAAACAAACAAACAAACAAATAAATAACATAAAGTAAAAATTTAAAAAAAAATTAAAAATCAAAAGAAACCCAGAAAGGGTCCCTACCATCAAGGATTTTACATTCTAATTGAGGAGACAGACATTAAGTGAATAATTAGAAAATTAATCATCTAGACACCTTTATGATAATTGCTAAATAATTGCAAAGTGCTATAGCCGTGTAAAAGAGGGATCTAACAAATTATTAGCTAAAGAGTAGAGTGGGAATTTGTTGTTGTTTCATTTTGTTTCTAAACACTCAAAATGAAGTCTAAAGGATCAATTTGAGTTTTCTAAATAAAGAAAGTCTGAGGAGAAAAAAAATATTCAAAGGAGAATAATTAGTGTCTATTACATCCCTGAAATGGTTAGAAGCCTTGCATTTTCAAAGAACACAATGAAGACTGTAACTGAGGTCCAGTGGATAAGAGAATGGTGAATCATCTAGCAGAGGCATAGGCTGCTTCATGCAGACATTTAGGAGATAATTAAGGATTTGGCTTTTTTAAAAATTGTTTTAATGTTTACTAATTTTTGAGAGAGACAGAGAGACATAGCATGAGTCAGGGAGGGGCAGAGCGATGGGGAAACACAGAATCCAAAGCAGGCTCCAGGCTCTGGGCTGTCAACACAGAGCCCAACGCGGGGTCAAAACCATGAACCGTGAGATCGTGACCTGAGCTGAAGTCAGACACTTAACAGATTGAGCCACTCAAGCACGCCAAGGATTCGAGATTTTTTTAAAAAATGAAAACACCTGAAGGATTATAGGCTGGGCTTGATTTAATAACCACATGTTTAATAGATAACACTGACTGCATTGCGGGAAGCAGTTTAGAATGAACAGGCACAAAGTGAGTTGAATATGATTATTTGGAAGCATATGTCAGACATCTACACAAAAGAAGACCCCAGCTTAAGACCAATAAAAAGTGCATGGACACATCAGTTGGGTCATCTGGAAGCAGACCCTGAGAGATATCAGGAGTGTAAGAACCTATAAAAAGTAAAAATGGAGGCAGGAATCAGAATTAGGTATGGAAAGCCTTCAGACCATAATGCATATGATGAACATTTGAAAGGGTGCCAACCTAGTCCACCCTCTCTAAATTCGGAAGTGACCCTCAGCAATGATCCCTAAGGAAAACCTATGTCCGGTTTTCATGTTTATGCCACAAAATAGACTGTACTTTCTTCTTTCAGTTTTCATAGGCTGTATCTGTATTCTAGGTAACAAACCATTTGTGTGTGCATGTGTGTGTGCACATGCGCGTGTGTGTAATGTCTTATATGCACAAAAGATAATATAAAAAACTTCATAATTTTTAAGAAAATGATAAGAATATTCTGAATTTTATAGCTGTTATTTCCTTGCTTTTCTTTTTAATGTCCTATATATTTATCTGTAAGCAACCTATTTAACTTGGCTTTTATAAATGAAATAATTCTCTATATCCTTTCTAATACACTTTTTGCACTCAATGCCATGTTTTTTTTTGTTTTACCCACGTTGATGTGTGAAAAAAATTCCATTATTTCCATAGCTCCAGATCATTTTATTCTACAATATACCACAATGTATTGATTAAATAAATCTATTTACATGTCTACATTGAATATATTGATCCATTTGTGGAAAATTTACACCTTTATTCCGAGTCCCCTTAATATCTTTCAATGAAATTTTATAAGATGTCCCCTCCTCTTTTAACAGTATTGAGGTTGAATATTTTATTTATTTCATGTGTATATTCATATACTTTACAGATTATCCTGACTTTTTAACAGCAATATCTATTTGTAAGTTTATCACAATACCAAACAGATAAGTATCCAGAACTCTATGGGAAAAAAAGTTGGACAGTCACCTGAATTAGTGATATATTCCTTTAATTAGCTGCCAGCAGAAATAAGACTGGCTTTTCTTCCTCAACCATTTCCACACTCTCTGTCATCTCCCCTCTAGCTCTATGAGGTTAACTTGCCTATTCAAATCAGGAAGTATCATTATGTCCCAGACCAACAGCTGGATCTATTCCGCTGTGCTTACTTGCTTTGACTTGGGTAATTTCCTTCATGGGATGGTCTGATCTGACAAGATATTTGACTATGTGAGATTTAGATAGCTTCTGCTCCTCAGAGCTGAATCCTCAGCTGAATCCTCAGATGCCCAAAACTCAAGAGAATTTGCAGCATTTCATTTCACTACGAGTGTGGGAACAGAGAGAGAGAGAGAGAGAGAGAGACTGAGATTTAAATTTATTGGCAATAAAAGACATTTGTCAGAATAACCCACACACACAATAGTTGCTACATCAACATGTATTACAATATAATCCATCTTTAATAAATATTGAGCTTTGTGAATCTCCATTTGCATGCATGCAAAAGAAAAGCTCTTCTGTATATGTAAAGCCAGGCTGAACAATCAACAGATGGTTTGGATAAATGTCTCTGCGTTACATGAAAATTTCCACTGTGGGATGAAATAAGGATTTCATCCACATTTTTACTTCATGCACAGCTTTATACTTTCTCACTTGTGTTATTTTTAAGATTAAATTTAGAAAGTAATGTAAATATAGGAAGGGGGTATATATGAGGATTTCTTGGGCTACAATCATTAGAATATTCTTTCTATATAAGAGATTACTTGTGGGGCGCCTGGGTGGCTCAGCTGGTTAAGCGTTCAACACTGGATCTCAGCTCAGGTCTTGGTCTTGGGGTAGCGAGTTCAGGCCTGGCATTGGGCTCAGTTCTGGGTGTGACGCCTACTTAAAAAAAAAATGACCAGCAACTCTAGTCCTTCTTCTCCCCAAGTGGTTTACTTCTTTATGTCAAAGGAGTCTTTTTGAATATGCATGTGTCCTGTTTTTCTGCATGCTTCTGAAAGCAAATATTAACTGCTATATAAATGCCAATCAGTGACTACTTCATGATATTCCTTTTTAAAACACGTATGGTTTGACAGGCGCTACTTAGTTTCTTTATGTCACGGATTTGTTTTTTGTTTTTTTTTTTTTTCGTTGTTTTAAAGCAGTGCTTGATTGTAGGGTGGCAAAGTTAGGAAATAAAGGACCAGAATAGTTCTCGTCCCTACCTGTTCCCATGGTCCCCATGATCTAATAGAGGGAAAAGCATAGACAATAAATAAAAGGGATTGAAAAGTGAAAAAAAAAATCTGGAACAAAAGCAAACTGTATTAATTTTATGGCCTTCTCACAGCAATTTCTCAGTTCCCATTCTCACTCCCAAGGCCTCCATGTGACCACCATTATCAGTGAGTTGGGTATCTTCTATTCTTCAAATATTACCCATTTAGAAAAGTTTACATGTACTCTGATCCTTTCAACCCTGTTGCATTCACAGGCCCAACATGGCCTCTGCTGCAGGAAATTCAGAAAAAAGTGTGTTTGACTCCACATTCTACTACTTCATGCCTATATAGTTTTGAAATGCAAAGAAGTGTCACTTATTAGTTAACATCAGTCATTTACTATTACCTATCTTGCATGCATTCTCTTGTTTAGTTCTTACAAAAACTTCATTATAAATTCACATGGGGTAGAGGCAGCTAAGGTTTAGAGAGCGTTCCTTTCGGGCGGTGAAATCTTTCTTTAACAAGTTTACAGAAGAGGAGTTACTAGAATGGTACTGACACCCTGGCTCTGGGGGAGGCTCACTTAAACTTGACACGAGATATGCCTGGGCTCTGGGCTACTAACAGTCCTCTGCCTCATCTGGGCCTTGAGCCACATGTGTGGACCTGAGTGTTACCGCTTGCCCCTGTCGTATATAACCATAATGCCACCTCCATCCTCAGCACCTGGAAGCCGTTGGGTTGGTGGTAGGTATCATTTACTGTGCAGCCACCACCTCCTTCCCACTTGCTCCCAGGGGAGTGATCCTAACTCCTCCATGGGCTACTGCAGACCAAGCATTGGCTTTCTGGGTGGACCTATTTTCTCTAAGAGTTTCGTAAATCCATCCACAGGAAGGGAGGTTTGGTGCAGAGAGTTTGAAAACCCTCCAAGAATATACTTTCAGCCGTTCCCAAGAGCCTGACTGACATTTGGTACCAAACCCACGGAAGGATTGGGTGGCTATTCCTGGTGCCAGTTGGAGGAGGGGAGGTACACACAAAGGAAAGAATGCCTGTTGTTGGTGTTGTGGTACGGAAGATAGCAGTCAACATCAACAGCTCAAGGCCTAGGAACGTAGTGATTACAGCCTAAAAAAGTTCAAGAGAGGAGAGAGTTGAACAATGTACTATCTATGTTTACAGTATTCCATTCCAAACGGGAAATTTAACATGACCAGAAAATGAATCATCATTTCCATTTCCATACATTATCTAGGTAAGACTTGGATCGGAGAGAGTCATTCTATGCCAATAGTCATGGGTTGCATGATGGATGATGGATGAGACAGTGTGATGAGTAAGGATATAATCAGCATTAAATGAACGGCATTGGGAAGCTGCACAGACAAGAAGACCTAGTTGTTTCAATACAAATAGCTTCTGACAGGCTACAGCATTGTGAGTAATAACATCACTGCTATGTTTTTGTTTTTCTTCTTGTAATTGGAGATAAAAAATTAGCTAGAAATGTTGCATTTGAAAATAAAGAACATGGAAAGATGGTTCCTGGTCACGAAAAGGAAGCGACGGTACCTGGACGCTATGAAGACTTTTCATGTGTACTAACTGGAAAATAAATACACAAATACCACTTTTTCAGCCATTATTCTAAATCCTCCAAAGCATAGGCCATGATGTTGCAAATATTTTAAAACCAAATCATTTATGTAAAAAGGTCTCCATAAAAATACTTGCCTGGGATCTGCACACCCCCTGAGAGAGCTTGGTCAGGACAGTAGTGAAACTCACCACTGCTGAATGAGTAAAAGCAGAAACAGAGATGAGATCTCATACCTGCTTCAACCCTCCTCAATCGCTTCTTCCCTTCTTCCTAAGGGAGCACCAGGTACTCACTAAGCCTCCAATGAGCACAGTAGAAAAACAACACATCTTTCTTCATCAAAAGTATTTCTTTTTTTCCCCTGTTTCTTTATTTGTTTTGAGAGAGAGAGAGGACACAAGCAGGGGAGGAACAGAGAGAGAGAGAGGGAGAGAGAATCCCAAACAGGCTCCACACTGCTGGCACAGAGCCCGATGTGGGGCTCTATCTCATGAGCTGTGGATCGTGACCTGAGCTGAAATCAAGAATCAGACACTTAACTGATTGAACCATCATGTGCCCCTCAAAATTATTTCCAATCCAGGTAGAGGAATGATAAAAGTTAAGACTTTTTCTTCTATTTAGTTAAAGTAACAAAACAATTATTTTATATAACTGTATCATTTGAAATTTGGAAAATAGAATTCTGTACTAATTTTTAAAAATTAAGCAGTAAGGGGTAACCTGGGTGGCTGTCGGTTAAGGGTTCGACTCTTGGTTTTGGCTCATGTCACGATCTCATGGTTCTTGGGTTCAAGCCCCGTGTGGTGTTCTCTGTTGTCAGCCCAGAGCCTGCTTGGGATTCTTCTCTCCCTCTCTCTCTGCCTCTCTCCCACTCATTGTCTCTTTCTCTCCCAAAATAAATAAATAAACTTTTAAAAATATCTAAAAAAAATAAAAATTAAGCAGTAAGAAAAAAAATTATTGTATGGGACTACAATGGGGAAGTAATGGGGAAGATACAAACTATTTTTTCATTAATGAATTTCCCAATTCATAATTTTAATAATTTCATCTACTTTTATTTAACTATTACAGGTTTACTAGTTAGTTTTAATTGTTTTATTTCACTTTTAAAACTAGCATTTGATCCTTGAAAAATTTTAAAATCTCAAAAATAGTCTCTTCAGTTTTACCTACCAAGTATCATTATCATTAATTTATTATTGCATTTCATTTGACACTTTATTCTATGCATTTAAGGATGCCCTTTAAAAAATTTTAAATATAAATAAAATAGCAGATGATATGATTTAACAAATGATGCAGTTGGGTACCATAATATTTAATACTGTGTTAAAGATATTTTTCTGACATAATATAAATAATAATCAATAGGTGTTCAACCTTTCAAAGAAATTCTCATTGGACCTCCAAATATTTAGGGAAAGATTGTTTTGAATTTAAATATTGTCAGTTTCTATGTAAATATTATATTTTCACAAAGAAGTACAATATTTTATTTATTTGAAAAATGCATGGATGTGAAATCAAGCAGTAGTTATACTTTCTTCCAAGCAAATTAAGACAAACCAATCAAACTTACATCAAATTTTATATGAGACTTTCTCTGTGCAAACGTTTTTATGATAATTTATGCACAAATTTTTTACTTTATTCATTCAACTACTTTAATTACCAGCAATTTCTCATCTGTATAAATCAACCCTCAAATCTAATATTAATTTATCAAACCACTCCAAAATAGTTCATACTTTTTAGGTACATTTTGTTCACTACTCATACATTATCCATTGCTACAAATATGTAAAAGAATTGTATGTAAATCTCTTCTTTCTACCAATAGGTGGCACTGAAAATGTGCAGATTTCAACAATAAAGTGTGTTAACCACGATGTTGAAGATGACTTCTTCCTATAATGCAGTTTGAGCTGTGGTTTGAATGAAGAACACCATCTACCATAAAATTACTCTGATGTGAATATGCGGAATTCTGTTACGCAAATAAAATGTACAGTGTTTATAATGATGAACCATTACATCAAGAATATTTTACTGGTAATATAAAATTTACCTCGTGCTCAACTGAAATTGTATTATACTTAGCAAATTGGATATCATATTTTTCTCTATTATTTCATTATTCTTATTTGGTAAAACTGTCATTTCCATTTTAGTCTCAGATGTCGTTTGTCTGAGTAAACCATACATGTAGAAGAATTTTGCAAAATTTAGAAGCATTTTGATTTTGCTTAGACTGCTTATAAATATATCCTCTGATTTTTAATGGTTAATAAAACTAGGAGCAAATATCTGAGTATTTGTATGTGCATTAATTTTATTAGTAGTGTTCTTCCCTTTACCCATGTGTATATAGTCAAAATTCCTCACCTCCACTATAATAGAACTCTGTTATCTCTGTCATTTAGAATCCTTTTAAATCTAGTTCATTCAAGAGGTTTGTTTCAACAATTCATTGGCAAAAAAAACCAAAAGCCTTATGACATTTATTCTGCATTTTTAACAGCAGTTTTATTAAAATGATTTATTGCCAGAAGACAAATCCTAATAATATTCCTCTTTTACAACTGCATTTTATTCTGGGCCTGGTTAGTGTGATTTATTCATATTTCCTAAGAAAATCTGAACCACTGTCGCTGTAGCTATTATGTAGCAAATGTGTTTTACATTATAATAATAAACATACATTTTTCAAACCCGAACTTTCCAATAATCAGATATTCTTGAGTAGTTTCAGTGGTTTTATTAGAACCCAGTGAAGTCCCATTGTCTTGTACAATTTGTCTGAACTATGCTTCCCCAGATCTCTACTATTTTCAGCTTTTTAAGACTGTGTGGGAAAATAAACTTACATGACATGGGGCTTTAACTATATTTTCATTACCTCATCTCTGATCAGAGATCACTCAATATGAAACACTTTTCTTCCTCCTCTTTGTTAATGGAATTTAGCTTACTCTTCTTATTTTTCTGAGCTGCCTAAGCTTGCTGCCCTCCGCTGCACGTGACTACTAGTAGAGAATAATGCACACACATCATCGGTTCGACTCCACACCAGTTCCTTCCTTGATCATGCCCTTCTCTTTAAAGCACCATGCTCAGCTTGGAAGGTTTTTAGGGGTTACAGAATAAGAGAGACAAAATGTTAATCATTATTAAGAACAAAATAAGCTTAAAAAAATTTGTGACCTTACCATGAAAATGCAGGAAAGGATTCAGGACATAGTCAAACATGGATATGTCTAGGACCATGTGGTAGCCAGCCTCCAAGATGGCACTCATTGATCCTTACTTCTTGGAATTCACCCTTTTGGGTAGTTTCTTTCCACATTGTGCCAGAGCTGGTCTGTGTGACCACCAGTGTACAACAGAAGTGATGGTAAGCCATTTCTAAAATTAGCTTGTCAGAAAGCTACGGCTTCTGTTTTGGGCATTCTTTCTGGTTCACCACATCAGATATCATGTTATGAAAATTCCACTTGGGGAAGAAGAGAGGTCTTTAATCAACAGTTCAGAGTATTGAAACCTATGCCAAAACCCTGTGGATGAGTTAAAAAGCAGATACTCCAGCCCTAGTTGAGGCTAAGGAGAGACACTAAATCTGAAACATCAGCTAAGCCACTTCTGGATTCTTGACACACAAAACCCAGAAGAACTATGTGTTGTTTCAAGCTGCTAAGTTTTGGGGGTAATTTGTTATGTAGCAATAGGTAACTAATACAGCTCTCAAATAATATTATCAGACCTCTTCCAGAGTTTTTCTATTCTTGCTCCTGATTATGTCAACTTGCATCAATTACAGATGCAAATGGATTCGGGTGATCAAATGGTGCAATCGTGAAGTGTCTCTTTATTACATGGATTCTGTATCAGTGATCCACAAATGACAACTTGCTTTTCAAATCAAGCCTACCACCTGTTTGGGGTTAATAATGTTTTATTGGAGCACAATCACTTCAATTTGTTTACATTTTGTCTATTATTGCTTTTCTGCTACAGTTGCAGAGTTGGGTAGTTAAGACAGAAGACATGGCTCATAAAGCCTAAACCCTAGTTCTACATGGTGGGCAATATACACTTTGGCTTACATACTTCCAGATTAGCGGCAACTGCAGAAAGAAATATAAAAAATTCATAACTTGATAAAAAAAAAAGTTGAAGAGAGAAATCTAATTTACCTGTTTTGAGTTGTGAGCTTTTGTGCCAATTTTGTAGACAGGTGGAAATGTTACTCTAAGTGACCATTCCTGCTTTTAGAAGAGTTGGATGAAATATACTCCAGCCAGATGAAATTGATTCTCAATAGGAAAAAAGGATTTTGTTACTAGAACAAATGTAGTAGTATCTAGGTTACTTGTTGGGAGGTGGGGAAGTTGAATGAGATGCTCACATGAAAAGACTATAGAAATATACTATAGAAAAATAGCCACTAAAATGAAAATGACAAAGTAATAAGGATTTCAGAAATGCTCCAAAGGATCATGGTCTTTATCACTAAAGACTGCATGAAATTCCCTTTCTTGGCAGGAAAAGACCTCCTGTTCTCTGCTTTTTTATTCCTGAGGATGGAAGTCACACACTTCCACCCCCTTAATCTTAGTCTTTCTTTTCCAGGTAGACCTCTTCCTGTGTTACAGTTAGGGTAGGGAATGACAGGTTTTAACTATAGGCTGTGCAAGTCCCATACGGGTCATATGTAGTCTGGGTAAACTTTATGCACTTTTCCACCATATTGACATTCAATCCTTGAATTATTACAGTAATTTCAGATTATTGTGCACACTTTGGCAAATTCTCATGTGATTCACATAAAAACTGTGAGACAAATACTTTATCGACATAGTGTCTCTGGTCTCCCTGACCCAACTGCTACCTGGAGTATATCCTCTCAGGAAAATCCAACCATTCACCTACCTACCACCTGGTCAATTACTGGAACATAACTTAGGCACAGGAGATGGGCTCTTCATTTCTGAAGACAATGAAAAGTGCGCACACATAATTTAGATGAAAACAGCAAAAACAAGGACTTTGGAATTAGACCTAAATATTTATTTTACCATTCGCTACCTGTGACACCTTAGATAAATTAATTGACCTTCAGAATTTAATTTTTCTCCTTTTTAACACTGGATCTGGCAGTGGTTACTTTGCAGAAACATTTAGGTTACATAAATCAAAATGCCTACCACATGATAAATAATATTAGGATCCTATAGTGTCAAATTGTTTATCTCCTACAATTAAGCCATCTGAATGTTACATTTTTATGTTATAAGTAAAACACAGCCAAGTTTAGTATGGTAATAGTATGTACCCAATAGAAAAGCATACCATTAAGGATTGGAGTTTTATTTTTAAAAATTGTGTCTAATTTTGTTCATGTAAAATTTTCACATCTCGGATTAAGTTGATTGAACTCTACTAGTTAAATCTGCCTCAGTTGGATTAATTATGAGCAATATTTCAAGTTATTATTTATTCATTAATTAATCTTTCACCTAACTCTGGCTCAGTGCAGACATAACATGGCTTAGTCACTTAGCCAGGACACTTGGCCGGGACAATTGTTTTCCATCCTCTTAATTTTAAATTTATCACAGTTGACAGCAAATTGTCCTCTACCACTATATTCTGGATTACAGTGACCAGTTCTTTCTGCAGCATTACATTTTGTAACAGCGTTAGTATATAATGCAGTAGAGGAAGGTCTTTCATTGATAAAGAAAAAGCATATACTGCATTTTTGTGCAGTAGAACAAAGTAGGAGGAGAAATGATACTTCCACTTTCGTTTTCATAGCATTTGATGAAGTGTTGAAATTTTCAATTTGATTCCTACATATTCTCTTTTGTTTTCTTCTTTCTTTCCTAGGCTCCTGCATTCTCTATTTTCTGGCTTTAATTTTCCTTCCCTGGGTTGTGTTCTTGACTCTTGAATTTTCATCCTTTATGACTCTGAACGAAGAGCTCTTCTAAGAATGCTCATTATTTGGGTAACTTTCTCTGTGCCGACAGCTCCACATGAAACTCTGGAGCTCACATATCTCTCTTCTTTCCTATCCTTCTGCTCTCTCTCTATATATACATCTCAGTTTAAACACATTACCAATTCTTAGAACCAGTATCTCAGAGAATATAAACCATCTACAGAACTCATTGTCTGCATTAACATGATTTTACTATTTCACTATCTTTATCAACCTAACTTTACTTTTTCAGAAAATTTCTTGGCTAGGAAGAGAAATGCTGCAAACAGTGTTATTGCTAGTTCTAAGAAAAGTCTGGAAGACCTATCCATTCTTCAATAGAAAACTTGAAGGGCAGTTTAAACCCCAAGACTCTCTGATGCTTTGCTGCAACATCCTTACCTTACTGCATCCAACAGTCATGAATTATTATACCACGAACCTTACCCAGTCCTAAACAAGCCCTGAACTTCCCCACCCCATTCTCCATCCTTGAATTCAAAGACTCACCTTAAACTAGTCTTCAAAACCTCATAAATATACCAGCTTTTCCCTCTTTCCTCCAAGGTGCCACTAAGACTATGAGGCATTGCTCTCCCTTAACACAGTAAGCAATAAACTCACCTTTGTCTTATCAACATGTTGTTTGATGATATTTTGGGGATCCAGCATCCAACATATCTAAAACCAAATGAGTGTTTCTCCTCTGAGAAGCTCCTGCTCCTCTTTACTCTTTACCATAATTCCACTAATGGAGGATTTGACTTGGTTAAGATTTCCTGGCTTGTTTCATGGATTTGAAATAGTGGACTATTATGTCTATACTAAAAATAATACCAGATCAAAGTTATTAAATTTATACTCTTTTAAGAAGTTAAGAATTTTATTTTGCTTAAATAATCTATATATTTAATCATTAGGATTTTCTTCCTTTAAATTAGTAAGCTATTTAAATCTTCTATTGATTAATAATACTTATCTCAACATTCACCAATCACCAGATAGAAGAGGACCTATCTTTGCCATTTTTCTCTTTCCAACCATCCTCAGAACCTGGCATTCCTACTTTGGAAGGATAATTTTGACCTATGTCCAATTTTATAGCAGTTTAAATAAATTATATCCTAAATAATTTTGATGAATTCTTCACTTCTATTCTCTGGCTTTAGAATTATTGTCAACAATATTAATGCCACAAATGGGATGGTTTTCACAATGTTAATTTTAACTTAAGGGCTTAAAATCATAAGTATTCCATTTTTTTGAAAGAATAATAGGAACAAATACATACATTTGATTAGGAAGAGCATAATAGGTTCAGATGCTGATA
Source organism: Panthera uncia (assembly GCF_023721935.1). NCBI lineage: Eukaryota > Metazoa > Chordata > Mammalia > Carnivora > Felidae > Panthera > Panthera uncia. The sequence continues at coordinate 35,830,102 of NC_064811.1, forward strand.
CTATCAACAGAAGTGTATGAAAAATACCTGGCCCATAGCAAAAGTTCTATAAATGTTTGTGGGGGCTCCTGGGTATCTCAGTAGGTTAAGCATCTGACTCTTGGTTTCAACTCAGGTCATGATCTCACGGTTCAGCTGGTGAGATCAAGCCCTGCGTTGGGCTCTGCGTTGACAGCACAAAGCCTACTTGGGATTCTCCTTCTCCTTTTCTCTCTGCAAATTCCCAGCTCATGCAGGAATGTTGTCTCTCCCCCCGCCCCGCCCCCCAACCATCTCAAAATAAATAAATAAACTTTAAAAAAGTAAAAAAGTAAATGTTATTGGAATAAATATATGGTATTACTTTGTGAAAATCAAAAACTGACTCTTGTGCCATACATTGCTTACTCCCAATCAATAGCTTATTTTCCTCCTTGTTAAGAAAACCTTAATGTTTAGTACAATATATCATGACCAGGAATAAAGGTCTTTGCTTGCAGTTAATTGACCTTGTGACTAAGATTAATTCAAGAACATGCAGGTGGATATATTTACTTGGAAATATGGGAGCCTCCTTAATACACAGACGTCTTTCTAAAAATAAAATGCCCTAAAAGCCAATAAAGCTTAAGCTTCAAGATGCTTCATATAATGGACTTCTCTATAAGTTATATGTTTATAAATAAATTTTCAAATTACCTTGATTTGAATGTACCTTTATCTCCTATTAAGATCCTAGCTGATACTATACTTTTGAAATGTAGTTGTTCATAAATTATAATCTTTTGCCTTTATATTTAGTTCTGAATGAAACTATCTACTTTAATCTGAAGGGTCATTGTTTACAATTTAGCTTTAGTGTATAATTTTATAACTTTTCAGATCCTCTTTATGCCTAGTGAACAAGAAACATTTTTCTGCCTATTATGTTTAAATCTTTTGACAATTATTATTATTTTTTTATCTGAGAGAGAGAGAGTGAGCACATGAGTGGAGAGAGGGGAAGAGGGCGAGGGAGAGAATCTCAAGCAGGCTCCACACTCATCACAGAGCCCAACATGGAGCTTGATCCCATGACGTTGGGATAATGTCCTGAGCCAAAATCAAGAGTTGGATGCTAGTGGTGCCTGGGTGTCTCAGTCAGTCCAGCGTCTGACTTCGGCTCAGGTCATGATCTCTCAGTTTGTGAGTTCGAGCCCGGCGTGGGGCTCTGTGCTGACAGCTCAGAGCCTGGAGCCTGCTTTGGATTCTGTGTCTCCCTCTCTCTCTGTCCCTTCCCCTGCTCACACTCTGCCTTTCTCTCTCAAAAATAAATATTAAAAAAACAAAAAAAGGCAAACACTCAACTACCTGAGTCACACTGGAACCTCGAATCTTTTGACAATTTTGCTCGTTTGATCTTATTAGAGACATCAGGTGGATTCTTTTTTAACCAACTGTGTGCTATAAGTATCTGAACATTCCAATAAAAACTACTGATAAGAATATCCCCTAAATCTAACAACTATAGTAATATTCCTATAACAATGAATATAGTATAAATATATAATATATAAAAATGTATAGTAATATCATGTTAATTAATGATAAAATGCAGCCAGTTAGCATGCAGCACACATCCCAGTGTGATATTTTTTAAATGGTAGATGATTATAGTAGGTACATGATGATAGCAGTGACTGAGAACAAGCCATAGAAATAGTTAATTACAGATTTAGAAAAACATTCATGAGGGAAAAGCACTGCTCCAGCATTAGCTTATTCTTACATTGAACAATTCATCAATGAGAATTGGTAATTGCTGAGTAAGATAAAGTAGAATTTGTATGTAATGCCTGCAACATGCAGCAATTAAAAGATACCAGGGAAATTAAAAATAGAGCACTTGCCCTGAGGATCTTAAAATCTAATTGGTAACATACTTAAACAGGATAGAATCTGAATTACAGAGATAGGCTATATTATAGATTGATAGATATTAACCAAATCAGTTAAATAAATAAAATTTAGAAAGAATAGAAAAAAAAAACGAAAGAATTTATAGCAAATGATGGCAAGTGAAGATGGGAGAAAAAAAATTTTGTAGTATAAAGAGCAATTAAACATTATCAGTTTATTTGGAAATTAAAAAAAAATGTGCTTGATCTGCTATACTGATTCCTTAAGTATATACATTTAAGAGACACTTTAAAATTTAAATAATGGACAAGGTATACTAGCATTAATATATAGAGAAAATTTAAATTTTATTTCTCTAAATGTTTTTTTTAATCTGCAACCTCGAATTAGGGATTACTTATTATTCAAAAAGCATTATATAGAAATATTCTGCTTTACATTTAATCAAAACAATTTTTTTTTCTTTTGAAGACATTCTAACAACTTACTTTATGATGAAGGTATTTATTTTGAGAAATTTTGTTCCTGAAATCCAGATCCTGTCCTTCTAGATAGTTCATAGGTTTTGGCATCATTTAAGACTTAAGCTAAGTTTGAGTACATGTGCTATTGTTTATACCGGAAATCATACTGTTCACTGCAATAATGCAATTACACTCAATATTTTCAATGAGATTCCATGCTGAGCATAAAATCAGTTTATCACAAAGGTATGGTTTAAAAAATGTCCAATAGCAGAAAATCTGAAAGCATAAAAAGGAAAATACATTTCTCACAGGGAGTAGAACAAAGTATTTTCATTTTGTAGAAACCTCTGCTTAGAATCTGGACTCAGTCTTTACATTTATTTTAAATTGCTGAAATTATCACAGCTTTTACTTTTGATTAAAATAATCTTGCAATTAATCGTCAAGGCCCAACATATACATTTCTCATGAAACTGCTATACATATATGTGAATTGTATCTTAGGAAGAAACCATTGGTATTTTGTTTCTCATCTTTCTTTCCTTTTTTTTTTTTTTTTTCCATCATTGTTGTTGTTATCAAAAGAGGCAATAGTACAATGGAAACAGCCTGATAGGGGATATTGAAAAATGGGTAAGAGTTTCTGTCCTGCCTTAATTTAATATTTTATTTGATTCAAATCAATTAACTTCTCTACACCTCATTTTCCATATCTGTAAAATTATAAGATTGCAGTAGGTTATACTGAAGTTTTCTTCAATATCTAAAAGCATATGATTCTAACACAAGCATTTAAAAAATATTAGCTAATCTTTGAAAACTGTGTATACACACATTATTGCCAACTATACTATGCAATTAGCAGACAAGCCATTTTAGATTCCAGTCTTTAAAAAGAAAAGATTTAATTAAAACAAAACAAAACAATACAAAACAAAACAATTGGGGCACTGAGGTGACTCAAGTCAGTTAAACATCTGGCTCTTGATTTTGGCGCATGTCATGATCTCACAGTTTGTGAGTTTGAGCTCCTTGTCAGGCTCTGTGCTGATAACGTGGAGCCTACTTGGGATTCTCTCTCTCTCTTCCTTTCTCTGCCTCACTCCCCGCCCCCCCCCGACCCCGTCTCAAAATAAATGAATAAACATTAAAAAAAAATGAACAATACTTAATGGAGGAAAAATTTACATGCTATAAAATGCACATATCTTAGGTGTGACAAAGCAAACGTATGCCCTTATACTAAAATCCCTTGAGTCATTTCCATCACCCTAAAAAGTTTCCTGGCACTCTTCCAAGTCAACCGCTCCCTCCAACCACTACTCCAGAGGCAACCATTTTTCCACTACTCTGATTGCTATCATCATGAGCTGCTCATGAACTTCATATATATATATATATATAGTCCTATAGTATGTACATCTTTGTCTAGTTTCCTTATTCTGAAATTCCTTCATGTTGCTAGATATATCAGTGCATTGTTCCTTTTGAATTGATGAGTAATAACTCGTTTTATAACCCATAGTTTGTAAATCCAATCTACTGATTGAGAGATATTTGGGTTGCTTCCACTTTAAGTTCATAGGAAAAAAGCTGTTATGGAAATACATTAACAAATCTTGTGGACATATACCTTATTTTTCTTGGCTAAGTACCTAAGAAAAGAATGGCTGAGCACTTTTACAAAATGGCTGAACAATTTTACATCTCCACCAGCAATGTACGAAAATTCCCTTTGCTCTATTACCTCACGAATTTTACGTTTTATCCATTTGGATGCTGTGTAGTTTTAAGCTGCATGTCCATGATGACTAATGATATTAGACAGCTTTTCCTATGTTTGATGGTCATTCATATATATTTCTTTGTGAATTGTTTGTTTAATTCAATTAATCAAATTAATAAATTGGCTATTAAAAGTTACGCTAATCAAAGACACCATTAAGGAAATGAAAGGGCAGACCACGGATGGAAGGAAGTCTTAGTAATACCTATATTACACATAGCAATAATATGTAAAAACACCCTTTTATCCAGAATGCATAAATAATTCCTACAAATCAATATGAAAAAGATAAGCAACACAATTTTTAAAATGTATAGATTCTAGTCTTCTACAATATGCTTTAGCGTAGGTCTTCAAATAGAAATAGGGGTTTAGGGATTAAAAGTTTAGATTGAAGAGGATCTTGGGTAGATCAGTCAGTTACACGGCTGACTCTTGGTTTTGGCTCAGGTCATGGTCTCTCAGTTTGTGGGATCGAGCCCCGTGTGGGGTTTTATACGCTGACAGCATGGAGAAAATAAAATTGAAATTTATGAACAGTTGTACAAAACATATAGAGACCCCCAAAATATTTCCAAGGACAGAATTACATGGGAATCCATTTGTTAATTCTATCTCACCAAGGCATTAATTTGCTATGACAGGAGACCAGATGCAACACCCAACCCATTTCTTGTCTTCTAGGTCTTGAAATGCCTTTCTCTAAAATCCATTCAGTTTTTGTTTAAACTGTAATCTGAATGTTTGTTACTTTCTACTAATACTCTCCTTCTCCCTATCTCGCTGAGGAGCTCCTGTCCTTATGATGCTGGCACATATCAGATGCCTCTATCAGACTCAGGACTTTTCATTATAAATGTTGATCATCTGTACTTAACTTTACAGTGGGAAGGTTTTAAATGACTCTTAGGAATGTCTAGTCTTTAAGATAAGAAAGATAGGTTCCCAGGTGGTGCTTCCAGTGTATCAACCCATTCACAAATCAAATTTAGTTCTATCTTTCCTTTTCTTTTTTGTTTTCAACCTTTTATTATGAAAACTTTCAAAAACACACAAAGAACAAAGAATAGCATGATAAAGTCCATTCATATATATCCTAGCCTCAACAATTATTAACAGATGGACAATTTTATTTTATCAATATGCCCTCCATTGCTCTTCCTTTCCACTGAATTGGTTTAAAACAAAACCTAGTCCCCATATCATTTTTTTCCACAGTCCTATAGTATATACCTTTAAAAATGGGAACTTGTAATTATCACACCAAAAATAACTTATAATAATTCTTGAATATCATAAATGTGTACATGTTATATTAACCCAGATCATAGCATAATTGGTTTATATGAAAATTAATCAAGGGTATTTGAAACAAGAGAAACATCTGTTGTTTTAAACATTTTTTTGAAATGTTTTTCAAAATATTATTCCAAATATTCTTATTTTACAAGGCACAGTCTACATATCTAAAATTGAGAGCCAATCTAATTTTACGTGGGTTTCCAGTCATATCAATCTTTTCTTCACTGTTAAAATTACTTGTTAGCAGCCTTTCAAAATGTCTACATTCCCCTAGAATCTTGGTAAAGAGTATGTTATCGCACTCATTCTACAGAAAAGAAAACGGGGGTTCAGAGAAATATTTGATGTGAGTCATAAATGGAGAAACGAGTTTTTGACTCTGATATTTGTGCTCTTTCTAGTGGACTACAATAGGCTTCTCTGATGTAATTGTAAAAGGAATATTAAATCCAGTGTTTCCACTCTGCCAGCCATGGTACAAAGTACCATCACATAGAAATTAGTAATTGTCACAATTTCAAAGTAGTCATTCTGTGATGAAAGCAAAATTCTTCACTTCATACATTACCTTCTAGTATTATTTTTCTTAAAAGTAAGCAATAGAGAGATGTTACCAAAGTAGCCTAGCATCTAAAACTCTGACGATTCCACCTCAACTATAATAATGACTGTGGTGATGAGTGCATCCTTTTCCTCACCATGAAACGTCTGTGTTGACTTCAGAATCAACTCTGATGTACCTTCAAGGAGCTCCCCAATCCTCTCAATTACATCTCTTCAATAGCTTATGAATGCACCCCATTTTGCTGTATTTGTTCAATTATACATTAAGAAACAACTATGTACAAAAGAAAGTGATGTATTAGGTGGTATATAAAGATGGTTAAGCATTTTCATTATCTTCAAGCGAGTTTACAAAGTATAGGAGAAATATAACCAAATTATTACTATAAAAAGTTAAAAAAAAAAAGAAAGAAATTATCTTAAGAAAGACAGGAAGAAAGTAATATGAGAATTAAAGAAGCCCTAAAACTTATTAAAAAAGATTAGAACAGAGGTGTACAAGTGTGGAGGCATCTTTTGTGAAACTCAGAGTTACACATGGGAAGACCAGAGTTTAAAAGGTAAATTATCAGCCTGTAAGAAAAATATATGTCCTTCTCTCTTCCACCCTCAGCCTGGCTCTTAAGTCAGTCTCCATATCCTGACTTCCCCCACAGGATCCTTGACATTTAAAGTAGAATATTTTCAGTAATGCTAAATAACTGTGATCTCAAATGGCACTGTTAACCTATTTACATTTTATGCATGATGCTGAGTACAAACCTATTCAGCAGGGTTCGAGAATAATAGCAAATGCTTTCATCTATTTTTTTTTTTTAACCATAGTTACTGTTATATGGTTGTCTTTCTCGATTACAGCTGTAAAGTCAAGTCCTACTTCATAAGCTATTTTAATCTGCATTAAAATTCAAATATTTTCATCAAGTTCAGTGTCTGTGCATATAGTACAGTCTCTGAAAATTGAGGAGAGAATTATGTCAGCACAGACTTCATTTATTGAGACTAACGAATGTGTTAATGTGCCATTGTGATTGATGCAAAAAAAAAAAAAAAAGTTGCTCAATTAGAATTGGAAAAGGGACCAAAGAAGTAGTGTCAATAATTTACATTCTTTGTAGAAAACTACAGCCCGACATTCTAGGAAATCTTCAGCTCTATTGCATGGTCAGCATAGTCTGGGTACTATTCTTTGTCTCTCCACCTCTACAGCTCTCTAAGTAGCTGTGCCAATACGGAGGCCATAGAACACCATAGACATGATGCGCACACGTGTAAACAAGTAACAGAATCAACGTGAGGTTTTTAAATGGCTTATGTGTAACTAAATGTAACTTTATAGGTAGGACAAAAATTTTCTAAAACCTATTACTGGAACTTCAGTCTTATTAACAGCATTAAAAATTTAGAGGGAATAGTTATATGTTAATTCGGAGGCAAATAAAATATTTGCTTCTTTGAGAGTATTTTAATTTGCTTAACCTAATAGCTTCATCACAAGTATTTGAAAGAATAACCAGTGGTGAATGTTAACACCATGAAACATTTTAATGGATGATAAATTTTTAATTGAAGAATTACAATAATAAAGCTCAGTATTCATGATATTGGATCAATTCAGAACTTATTGCAAATACAAGAATAATATTTTCCTTATAATCAATTCCTTTTCAAGTTTTCTTTTCTTTTTTTTTTTTTTTGGTTTAATTCTATTAAACAGTCTTAATTTCTTGAGATTTTAATTAAAGAGACACTTTGATTTTTCTTTATGGGAAATTCAAATGGAAGAATACTGGTGTCATTATTAAACATTTGTTCCAAAAATGATGATTCTTTTAATACTTGCTTTGGTCACCTGGAGAAATATCAAATTAGACAGCTTATAATGAACGAGTCACTTTACGTGACCTAAGTTTAAATGTTCTGTCTTCTGTACTGGAACAGAAATGAAATTTAATTGGGATCATAAAGAATTTTAAAAATTAAAGACTCTTCTTAAAATCACAATTATGCCTATTAGTTAGCTTTCCACATGAATACACCTGAAAAATTAGGACTTTGTGTTGAGAAGACGAAGACATGGAGGTGGATAAAATTGAGCAGCATTAACTTAGAAAAGTTACCTTTGAAAGTGGTTTCAGGATTTGAGAACAGCTTTTATTTTTTCCCTAAAATCTCAACTATTACTGTAAAAATGTTTAATCTGAACCAAATATGAGGAAAGAAATCAAACAATCCTCTTAAAATTGATGCAATGCCTTGCTTCAAGTCAGAATGAAATCATTTGAAAAGAGATAGAAAATTCAAAGACCAATTCTAGTGGATCACAACTGCCTGGAAAAGGGGAAATTACGAATATCAGAATAACCCCAACAAACGTTTTCTGAACCATATGTACACTAGTTTTTCTTAAACCCTTTCTCTGCACTTGACAGCCCTTACCATCTAACAGTTTAATTCCCATTTATCCCAGTTTAATTTATCCAACCATCTAACATTTAATTCCCATTAGAGAACACCTGCCAAATTTTGTCTTCCTTCTCAGTAACCATCCACTGAATATTGCCAGTCAGAGTTCAACATCTCTAACTGGCAGACTGAAATCTGCCAGACTGAAATCTTTCTCTCTGCTTCTTCCGTCTTTGGCTTTAAGTTGTATCATGTGGAGCCATAGACGATGAATTAGCCTACTTCCAACACATTGCCGTTACGCTCGAAAGCAATGACCTGTTCTCCAAGCCTTCTCAACAAAAGTTCTACTTTACATTTACGTTCAAGAGGTTGTGGGGCAAATCACTAATGAGGGGCATGAAGGAAGCTTGAATGTTTATTTTTTGGGTGAGGAGACCCCCCTGTTGATGTTAAGAAGAAAAATAAGGCGATGATGTCAGAATCTGAATGCTAGGCTGAGTGAATCATTAGTCTGACTCGGTGCAGCCATTCTCATATCTTTAAACAGATATGCTAACGTAAAATATTAGTCAGGCATCTGACCTAGGATTCAACCTAAAGGAGCTATCAGTTATACCTAATTATTAACAGAGTGGCAGAGACGGCTGTATCAGTCACAATCACTTGGCATAAAGGAATCATCTGCTTGTTAGAGCAATGATTACTGAGACAGCAAGTTGATTTGAAAGACATGCCCAGGGGTGTCCAGGTGGTTCAGTCAATTAAGCTTCTGACTCTTGTTTTCAGCTCAGCTCATGATCTTATGATTTCACAAGTTTGAATCCCGTGTGGGGATTCACACTGCCGGGGGGGGGGGGGGGGGGGGGGGACCTGGTTGGGGTTTTCTCTTGCCCTCTCTCTCTCTGCTCCTCCTCCACTCGCTCTCTCTGTCTCTCTCTCAAAATAAATAAACTTAAAAAAAAAATAAAGACATGCCCAGACTCTCCATATCAAATAAGGTAAAGTTTACAGCTTACAAAATACACAAATAATATATATAGTTATATATGATACTCGATATTCCTTAAAGTATCCTTATTTTTAGTGCTAGAGATAGAAAATATATTTTAAGAGGTTATGTACATATTCAAAGAAAATAATCTTACCATTATATAAAAATGCAGATCTAGCTAATAAAATGGATATTGTAAATACATAAAAATATATTTATGAATAAAGAATATATATTTAGAAATATGATATAAAAGCGTTTTAAGGTTTGAGGTCGGGGGAGGGGCAGACAGAGAGGGAGAGACAGAGAATCCCAAGCAGATTCTTTGCTGTCAGCACAGAGTCCGACACGGGACTCAAACTCACAAACCAAGCTGCAAGATCATGGCTTAAGCCCAAGTCAGACACTTACCCAACCGAGTCACCCAAGTGCCCCTAAGTATTTTAAATTATACACATACACACATACACATACACACAGTTTTATTAGGATAACAGTTAAGAAAATAATTCAACTATTTGTTATATATTCCTTAAGGGTTTTTTCCTGTAAAGGCTTTCTAATTTTATGAACATCAATGTCACAATGCTGTTAGTGTTACCTTTCAAACCATGAACTGGAAAATGTTACTTCTCTGGGAAAAAAGAACAGAGGTATGATGGTTTCCTACGCTATTACCTAAAGCATGAAAATCCCTGGCATGCACTATAGCACGTGAAGCATTTTGTAATTCCTTCCCAGCGTCATCTCTATGCGGTGGTCACATTGCCTGCTTGCACGGGCCATTGCCCCTTCCTGAAACATACTCTTCCCTTTTGCTCTGCAGAACTCATGCTCATGCTTTTGGGACCCAATTCAAATGGTCTCCTCTTGTATAAAAGCTTTCCTACCTTCTTCTATGCATCAGCAGCCCTGCTCTTCCCTGATCCCATAGAATCCACGATTCACACATTTTATTAATAGTGTGCTTATATTTCCCTCCAGGCTGAGATACTCTCAAAAGCAGGGAATGTGTGTCATTTGTCTTTGTTCTCCAATGTCCTGCATGGTGCCGGGTATTGTTAGGAACTGCACTTGGATATTTTTATTTTGACGCCTAATCTCATCTTTGTCTTTCAACTAACTCTTTAATCTTAATCAAGTCCTTCAACTCTTTTGGTCTTGGACTATCATGTTGAAGGGTATGTGCACGTTCAGTCAGTAAGAAGGCAATGAAATATAAGAGAAATAGCACAGAATTTGGAGTAACACATTTGCTGCGTGTGCTAATTTACTAAGATCACTATTATCCCAGTTATCTCTGGTATAACAGTGGTTAGTAATTACTGAATCCTGGGTTTGTGGTAAGGACTTAATGAGGTACAACATATAAAAAAGTGTCTGTCATTGGTTTGACTACTCAGATTCTAAAATATCTTAGGAACTCTAATAATCTATGGATTAAGAAAATCTTTTAGAAACATCTCTAAGTACAAAAAAAAATGATTCTTTTCTCATAGTCAGTATTTTATCAAATGAAAATGTGATTAAGATGAAGTTTCTCAAAGCAAAGCAGTAAAAATAATAAACTGCTAAGAAGGTTGGCTTGTCGAGAAAGGGTTGAAAGTATAAATTTTGATCTAGGAGGGGTGTCACTAACAGCAACCAGAATTTAGAAGATGCAAATAAGAAAAAGACAAGCAAAATGTATTAAAAGTTTTACACTGGCAGTTAAACAATAGGCCAAGAGAAATTAAAAAAAAAAATACTATGATGTGAGAATTGAAAGTGCACTCTAGATGTAAAATCAATGGCCATGTGGTCCTGGTATTATTGCAATGGAAAATCAAAGAAAAATAATTTTTATCGAGAGCTATGTGAGTTTTTTTAAAGCCATTGTTATAGAAGGTGAGATCCAGATTTTAAAATTCTAGTAGATTAAATTTAAAACATGAATTAAATTTTCATTGTTTTGGATTAAATTGCAGTATAGAATATTCTATATTGCTTGAAGAATTTGCCAGTTGACACTAAAAAGAAATCAGTCCTTTGATCTCAAAATAACAATTTTCTTAGGTTTTATTATCTTGAAAAATCAATTTATTATTTTTTTAAAATGTTTATGTTTTTGAGAGACAGAGAGAGAGACAGAGAGACAGGGAGACAGAGTATGAGTGGGGAGGGGCAGAGAGAGAGGGAAACACAGAATCCAAAGCAGGCTTCAGTCTCTGAGCTGTCAGCACAGAGCCATACGCAGGGCTCAAACTCAGGAACCAACTGAGCCACCCAGGCACCCCTGAAAAATCCATTTATTCTATGGCAATTATGATTGTTTCCACTAGAAACTATATTTGAACTATATTTCAGCAACCTATTTTAATATAAAGTGCTTTCTAAAATCAATAATTTAACAATGGTAATTACAGTCATCTTATTCTCTGTTGAAATTTATTTGGAAGACATAAGCAGCTATTTCTTATTTTAAAAAATCCTAAACATTTATGTCCCAAATCTGAATTTATGAGAATTGTGACTGTGTATCTGAATTTGTGTAGGCTGTGTTTTGTGTATGTGTATATGTGTGTAAACACCCTCCCCACCCCAACACACACAAACAGCACACACATTTTATTTGCTTCCAGATATATTATGGCATTGAACAATCTGGTTACTGACAGATATTAATCAAGTATTTATTTCAGTTCTGCTTATCTACTGAAAGTTTATAATAGTGAGCTATTTGCTTATTAATTCTTATAAATTCACAACTAAATTAAGTATCCTTTCTTTCAGTACTGCCATCATATTCCAGAATTTCAGGGCCATAGGATAATTATACTGATAGAGAAATGTTAAAAAGTCTTACTTGTTTAAGAAAATTATTTCATAGTATGAAATATAGTTTAACCAATGTTATGTATAAATAATCAAAGATTATATTTAAATTTGTGAAAAATAACTCACTCCAAATGATTTCAACACAACGAGACAACTTAAAAATTAAAAATTTAATGCAGTCTTCCTAATCGCTTTTGGTCAGCAAAGTAGTGAGCTTAACAATTCTCTGTCACATTGTGGTGATACAGAACCTGAGAGGGCTCAAGACACATGTGTTTATACTGAAAGATGCTGTGACACTTTTTATCTTTTGTTTCTGAACTATTTAATTTGTGACTTAATTTGCAAGGAAGTTCCCACCATGAAGACCTTTGACCTTTTTTGACAACTTGTTTGAAAAAAATGGATGTTTGAATCTTGAAAAGTACAAGGTTCTAGAGAAAAGCCTCATGTTATCATTGAGCAGCACGTAGCGATGGAGAGAACATTAATGGCTGACTGGGTTCTGATGTCAATTTGGTCACCTAGTGACTGTGTAACCTTCAATGGATGCTCAGACTTTCCTGAGGCTTTGACTTCTCATTAACCCAGCAATAAAATAATACATCTTGTACCTTCTTCCTACAGCTATGGAGAAAAAAAAAGTGCTTAAGAAGAATGTAACATTTAAGGAATATTATTCTATCCTTTTCAATCATTCTAAAGATAATAAAAATCTGCATTATGAGGACCACCTTGGTGTAGTGTTAAGTATGACACCCAGAAACAAAAGACGTGAGTTATAATTATGTCCTCTGAATTCGTTAATTGGTTGACCTTGGAAAACCTACTTAACTTCTCTGAGCTCCCTTTATTTCTTTTGTAAAAAGCAAATGATAAGATAATTCCTCAAAAATGGCAGGGAACTGGAAATAACAATCTCTTCAAGTAAAAATTACATGTTTTAGCAATGAAAATTTTCATTCTCGATTTCTTTGATATAGTGGATAATGAAACCTCAATAATAATAATAAATTCTCTATGATAATAATAATTAAAATTCATTGAGTCCCTGTGTTTTTCAGGAAACATAATATTCCACATGTGCTATTTCATTTAATCGTCACAAAAATCCTCTGAAAGTTACTATTATTATCATTTTACACTAGGGAAGATGAATTTTGAAGGAAGGAGAGAGGTAACAGAAGATATGTGTGTGTGTGTGTGTGTGTGTGTGTGTGTGTGTGTGTGTAAATGGCAAAAACAATTTAGTCTATGTTTATAAGACGCAATAGTTGTATCTCCTTGACGTTTTTCTCTCTTCATATTTTACTCTGTGCCCAAAATACAGGATATAAACTTTAAACTGCAAACAAGGTTTTACTGCTCAGTTATACAATTTGGCAGAGTCAGCCTGTGTGTCCACTTGTCTTACCTGAGACTTGTGGACGTCACTGCCCAAACAACCATCCATTAGAAAAGACATAGTAGAGGACTATGGAGTGAAGGAAACAAAGTCAGTTTAGGCCTGAAATTATTCTAAGCTAAGAGCCTTATCCCTAAGAAATTTAAGCAGATATGGACCTACTCCTGCAAAAAATTAGAAACATTTTGTAGTTTCCTTCATAACACAAGCCTGATGGTTTTTGATTTTTTTAATCTCTTCTTTATCCCTTAATTAGAAGGAGAATTAAATTGGAAGAATCTTCTGAGACCCATGGCAGATTGTGTTTCTTAATGTGGCAGTGGCAATGTCTCTCAACCCTCATGCTCATCTACAATATGATCTTGTTTTTTTTTGCAAAAGGCAGTGATGGGAGCCTGGGCAGAAAAAACTGTTATATGTTAAATGTTTGAACCATTGGGTGAGACTATAGTGGATCACACCTTTCTTTTTCCTTCACACTCTGAGACTTGACTACTGACAACATTTCCTTTTGGAACAAGGAGAGCAACCACAGAAAACTGGTTGCTACCAAGAGTTGGTCTCAGAGGGGTCTTGAAAAGTCTTCACCTCCCACATCCAGCTGAAGCAAGAATGAGGACATATTTTACTTGGAAACAGGAGCAAGAGTTAAGAGGGAGGAACAACTGGTACCACTTCTGCCCATATTTTGTCCACAGGCTCAAAATTGTGGGATTCTGTCATTTGTTTTTCCTTTTCAATGTCTGTGGTTTGAAAAAGAAATGCTTATTATAGTTAAACTATGTAGAGAAGCTAAAAAAATGAAAACGCATACTTGAAAATTACTAAAGTTAATTCAGACACCACTAAGCAACATTTACCGTGGATGTTATTTGCTGCTGTCCTAGTTTGTTCTCAGTTACAAACGTATTACATATCTAGTAAATATTCTTGGACACTTTTGTTAGTCAGGCACTGTGTTAGATGGTGATGAATCAGAAAGGCCTGATCCTGGGGCATCTGGCTAGCTGAGTCGGTAGAGAATACAACTTCTGATCTCAGGGTTATGAGTTCGAGCCCCACATTGAGTGCAGAGATTACTTAAAAATAAAAGACCTGATCCTACCCTCATGTGTCAGGTATTTGAGCAGAGAAGATAAACATAAAGTTAAATTTAAATTATGATTTATATTTGGAAGAAAAGTGCTTGGTTCTACTACACTGTGTAACAGGGAGCCATAGCCTAAACTGAAGTTTGGGGAGACTTTTTTTTTTCATGATAGTGACATATAACCATGGACAAATGGGATCAGTAGGTGTTGACAGGGTCAGGTTGAGAAGAGGACCAGAAAAATTCCAGTCCAACAGAAGAGAATGTGCAAAAGGCTTTCAGTGAAAGATAGCTTGGTGCATTTAAGGATCTGAAAATGTTCAAAAGGACTGTGAAATTAAAAAAAAAAACAAAAACAAAACAAACAAACAAAAAACCCAGGGGAATACATGGGAAACAGGGCTAGAGAGAGAGAGAGGACCATGTCATGCAGGGTAAGGATCCTGTACTTTATTTGGAATACAAGGAGAATCCATTAGAGGGTTTTATACAAGAAAATGTTAAAACCAGTTTTGGTGTTTGTTGGTTTTTTACTTTGTTTTTTAAAGATCCGAGTAATTGCACTATGGATAGTGGGTTGAAAGCGGCAAGAGAAAATGCTCAAAGCCACTTTAGCAAGTTTCTCATACTAAAGTAAGAAGTGATGGTGGATTTGATTAAGGTGCAAGAAAGATGAGAGATGCTGAAGAATATGTAGAGAAGTAAACCATTAAATAAATCGAGTCAGTAATCAAAAATCTCCCAACAAACAAGAGTCCAGGGCCAGATGGCTTACAGGGGAATTCTACCGAACATTTAAAGAAGAGTTAACACCTATTTTTTTTTTTTGAAGCTGTTCCAAAAAACAAAAGTTAAAGGAAAAGTTCCAGACTCATTCTACAAAGCCAGAATTACCTTGATTCCAAAACCAGACAAAGACCCCACTAAAAATGAGAACTACAGACCAATTTCCCTGATTAACATGGATGTAAAAATTCTCAACAAGATACTAGCAAACTAAATCCAACAATACATTAAAAGAATTATTCACCACTATCAAGTGGGATTTATTCCTGTGCTGCAGGGCTGATTCAATATCCACAAATCAATCGTGATACAACACATTAACAAAAGAAAGGATAAAAACCACATGATCCTCTAAATAGATGCAGAAAAGGCACTTGACAAAATACAGCATCCTTTCTTGGTAAAAACCCTCAAGAAAGTAGGGATATAAGGAACATATCTCAAGATCATAAAGGCCATCTACTAAAGACTCACAGCTAATATCATCCTCAATGGGGAAAAACTGAGAGCTTTTCCCCTAAGGTCAGAAACATGACCCGTGTTGTTCATGATAAAGTTGGAAGTCCTAGCCTCAGCAATCAGACAGCAAAAATAAAATAAAAGGCGTTCAAATGGGCAAAGAAGAAGTCAAACTTTCACTCTTCACAGATGGCATGATATTCTACATGGAAAACCTGAAAGACTCCACCAAAAAAAAAAAAAACTGCTAGAGTTGATACATGAATTCAGCAAAGTCGCATGGTATAAAATCAAGGTACAAAAATCTGTGGCATTTCTATACACTAATAATGAAGCAGCAGAAAGAGAAATCAAAGAATTGATCTGATTTACAATTGCACCAAAAACCACAAAATACCTAGGAATAAACTTAACCAAAAATGTAAAAAAAAACTATACACTGTAAACTATAGAAAGCTTATGAAAGAAATTGAAGAAGACACACACAAAAAATGGGATAACATTCCATGCTCATAAATTGGAAGAAAAATGCTGTTAAAATGTTGATACTAAAAGGAATCTACACTCTCAATACAGTCCCTATCAAAACAACACCAGCATTCTTTACAGAGATAGAACAAAAAATTCTAAAATTTGTATGGAGCCAGAAAAGACCTCGAATAGCCAAAGTAATGTTGAAAAAGAAAACCATCACAATTCCAGACTTCAAGCTGTATTACAAAGCTGTAATCATCAAGATAGTATGGTACTGACACAAAAACAGACCCACAGATCAATGGAACAGAATAGAAAACGCAGAAATGGACCCACAAATGTATGGCCAGTTAAACTTTGAGAGAGAGAGAGAGAGAGAGAGACAGAGAGAGAGAGACAGAGCATGAGTTGGGGAGGGGCAGAGAGAGAGAGGGAGACAGAATCTGAAGCTGGTTCCAGGCTCTGGGCCATCAGCACAGAGCCGGAAGTGGGGCTTGAACTCATGAACCGCGATACCATGACCTGAGCCAAAGTCGGACACTTAACCGAATGAGCCACCCAGGTGCCCCTAACAGTAGCTATTTATAACGAAATGATTTGTTTATTCATTTATTGAACAACTGCTAAATGAGCGTTAACTGTATCAGGTACCAGACTGAATACTAAGGATAGAGGGTTAACCAATATAAACAAGTCGTTGTGTTCATGGATCTTATCGCTGTACTCCAACAGTAAGTCACTTGATATGGTATCTTTTATTTGATCGACATTAAAAAGGCAAATGAAAAACTTGGCTATAGGGACTGGAAAAAGTAATGCTTCGCTCTAGAATCCAAATTACCACCAGTGAAGGATACCAACGATGAAGAGCAAAAACCCTAGGATTACCGGAAAGTTTATTTCACTATACTTGGTGCATATATATAACAGGCGTAAGGGGCACACAGCAAACTTCCAGGGAGGCCAACTAAAGGATCTTTGTCAGCCGGCCACATCCTAAAAGTCTCTTTCTTTGTTGTTTGCACCCATTCACTCAACGTTGTGTCAGTAGAGTGTGTGATATTGTGATCTGTCTCAGTCAGAAGAAATTATTATGGATTTGCTTGGCGATATTTAAATGCTCAGATGATCCTCGTTATCTTTATCATGTATCCAAGGGCGTTGCACATTGTGTTCACTGTGGTCTCTTAAATACAAGCTCTGCTCTATGTCCTTGAACATTTCTTGATATACAATGAACATATTCTCCTCTGAAATCCTTTCTAAAAAGGCTAATAAATTACGTCCAGTATAGCCTTTTAAATTTCAAATGGGCTTTTCCAACTTGACCAAACATAAAGCATATTTAAAGTGCTAGTTATTTTAAACCCAAGATTTACAGTAATAATAAGTGATGTGCTTCATCTCAACTTGACTAATGAGGCCAGGCTTGTACCTCCATAATGATGAATAATTATACTCTATCTTTCTAAGCTAATTCTCACAGGAGAGTCAGAGTTATGTTAAACTGTTAACCTTCTTGTGGTAGCACATGGGGCATCTTTCTTGCCTCCTCCTGAATTAATATGTGTATTTCCCTCCAGTGTAGAAGGACATCAAAGCATGACTTTGATACAGATATGATAGAGATAGAGAAAATGATTTGCATTCCCATTTGTTATCCGCAGTCACTTCATTTCATCTGGTGCTACTCATTCCGGTGGGTTTAAGTGAAACTATTGCAACTGGAAAGGAATGAGGAACCGACACTTCAATGACTTTCACGAGTCTTAACTTAGAACAGGAACTAAAATCTTGAAGCTTGTTCCACGCTGAACAAAAAGTCTGCCTAAATGAAACTTTTTTTTTCACATAGATTTGTATTTTTGTTTGAGTGGTACCATAGGCATGACATGTTTATTTTCCTGTCTTATACAGCTCTGTTTTCATATGGTTTCTGCATGTTTATTATTTTTTTATTGAGGTATAATTGACATACGTTATATTCGGTTCAGATGCCCATCTTAATGATTTGATATTTGGATGTACTGTGAAATGATCACCATAGTACGTCTAGTTAACATCCATCACCATACGTAGTTATAAATTATTTTTTCTTGCGTGGACAACTTTTGAGATGTACTCTTTTAGAAACTGTCAAATTTGGAATAATGTATTATTAACCACAGTTCTTATGTCATACATTAGATTTTTATCCATGACTTCTTTCTTTATTTTATCCCTGGAAGTTTGTGCCTTTTGACTACCTTCACCCATTTTGCCTACCACTCACCCTGCTGGCAACCACCAATCTGTTCTCTGTATCTATAGACGTGTGTTTGTTTATAATTGATATATCAGCGAGATAGTATGGCATTTATCTTTCATCGACTCATTTTACTTAGCATAATGCACTGGAGGTCTACCCATGTTGTTGCAAATGATAACATTTCATTCTTTTTTATGGTTAAATGATGTCATTATATATATCACATTTCTTTTATCCATGTATCCATCATTAGACACAGGTTGTTTTTATATCTTGTCTGTTATAAGTAATGAACGTGAAGGTAAACATGCCTTTTGAAATACTATTTTTGTTTTCTTCAGACATGCACCCAGAAATGGAAATTACTGAATCATATGGTAGTTCCATTTTTAAGTGTTTGAGGAACCTCCATACTGTTTTCCATAGTGGCTGTACCAGTTTATACTCCCACCAAGAGTTTCTGAGGAGTCCCTTTTCTTCACATCCTCACCAACATCTGTTATTTGTTGTGTCTTGACAATAGTCATTCTAATAGCTATGTGGTGATCTCATTATGGTTTTGATTCGTATTTCCCTGATGATTCATGATGTCAAGCATCTTTTCATGTATGTGTTACCTTTCTGTTTGTCTTTTTTGAGAAAATGTCTATTCTGATTCTTTGTCTATTTTTTAAATTGTATTGTTTGGTTCTTTGCTACTGAATTCTTTCTATATTTTTGATATTATCCCCTTATCAAACATATGGTTTGCACGTATTTTTTTCACCCATTCAGTAGATTGCCCTTTCATTTTGTTTACGGTTTCCTTTACTTTGAAGAAGCTTTTCAGATTAATGTAGTCCCTCTTGTTTGTTTTTGCTTCTGTTGCTTTTACTTTGAGGGTCAAGTAACTATATATATCAATGAGCTTACTGCCTATGTTATTTTTTTTCTAGAAGTTTTATTATTTCAGGTCTTACATTCAAGTCTTCCATCCATTTTGAGTTAATTTCTGTGTAAGGTGTTAGATGGCTTTCATCACCATTGGCATGTTTCATTGGCATGTGGCTTTCCAGTTTTCCCAGCACCATTTATTTATTAGAGACTGTCCTTTCCCCGTTATATATTCTTAGCTTCTTGTCATAAATAAATTGACCATGCGTGCATGAATTTATTCTGGATCTCTATTCGGTTCCATTTCTGTATGTGTTTGTATTCATATTAGCACTACATTATTTTGATTACTATAGGTTTGTAATGTAGTCTGAACTCCGGGAGCATGATAACTCCAGCTTTGTTCTTCTTCCTCAAGATTGTTTGGCTCTTAGGGGTCTTTTGTAGTTCATACAAATATTAGGATTGTTTGTTCTGTTTCTATGAAAGATTCCAGTGGAATTTTGTTAGAGATTTTATTGAATCTGTAGATTGCTTTGGGTAGTATGAACATTTTAATATTATTAATTTTTTCGATACACGAGCATGGACTGGAACATGGAATACCTTTCTGTATATTTGTGTCTTCTTCAAATTCTTTTATCATTGCCATAGTTTTTAGTGTACAGATGTTTCATCTTCTTGGTTAAATTTATTCCTAGATATTCTCAGGTAATCCTTTTGATTAAACTGTAAATGGGATTGTTTTCTTAATTTATTTTTTAATAGTTTATATTAGTGTAAAGAAACACAAGAGATTTCTACATATTGATTATGTAAACTGCAACTTTACTGAATTCATTTATTAATTCTAATAGTTTTTTGGTGGAGTATTTAGGGTTAATATTATATCATCTACAAATCAAGAAAGAGATTCTTAAGTATAGAGAAGAAACTGAGGGCTACCTGAGAGGAGGGGGATGGGAAACTGGGTTAAACAAGTGACAGGGATTAAGGAGGGTGCTTGTTGTGATGAGCACTGGGTGTTGCATGTAAGTGATGAATCACTGAATTCTACTTCTGAAACCAATATTGCGCTGTATGTTAACTAAAATTTAAATTAAAAATTATTATGTAAAAAAGAAGGCACTTGTGATGAGCACCAGGTGATGCATGCCTTTGTCGAATCACTATATTGTACACCTAAAACTAATGTAACACGGTCTATTAACCAACTAGAATTAAAATAAAAACTTAAATAAAAAAAAACAAACAGTGACACTTTTGCTCATTTCTGTCTCCCTAGTACCTATCATAGTCATGGAATCAGTTGGCACTCAATAATTATTTGTTGACTATATGTATTGAGTTCTCACAAAACACTGTGCATGAGGTATTATTTGCCCCACTCAATTTATGGGGAAACTGAGCCTTAAAGAGTTTTAGCAACTTGCTGAGAACCCTGGAGCTGGTTACGGACCTCACAGTCAGGCCCCTTTCCTGATTACCACGTTTGTCTTTAGTTTTTCTTTGCTTCTAGTATCCAAAATGTATCACACTAGATATTTTAAAGTCCTGAAAAAAGCTTTAGGGTAAGTGTTTGTTCACATGTGGCTCATTCTTTAAGTCTGCAATGTAATTATCAATTATAAAATGGATAGATATATCTCCCCAGACGTGATGCATTGTCTGTTATTACTTTGAGGAAATTGTATTGTCAGTGGTTATTTACTTTGAAATAGAAATAATGAATACCTTTCTGAAGGTTTGATGTATTCCAAAAAGTCTTGTTCCTCACATTGATACATTTCAATTAAAGACAGAGATTTTTTACAACAATATTTTCTTTATACTTTATAATTGTTTTTCTCCTTAGTTCTCCAAGGAAATGCAAACAGTGTTATGTAGCATATCAAAGCCTAAATTTTCCAAGTGTCCAAGACAACCTTCCCAAGAAAATTAATATATCACCCCCACAAAAAGGTCATTATTTTGATAAATGGTTTAACCAAGAAGAATTACGATAGGAGATGTCTTCTCAGCATTCACCTCATTTACAGACACATAAACCAATATGTTTAGCATGTGTTTCTCCCTCCATCTCTCTCTCTCTCTCTTTCTCTCTCTTTCTCTCATTCACACACACACACACACACACACACACACACACAAGTGTGTGAACCTTTATAAGGCATGTACACACTCCCTTTGTTTATAGAGGTGCTGTAAAACCTAACTGATTTTTTTTCCGCCAAGTGTTTATATTTTTTAAAATGTATGAATAACTTTCAGGGATCTTAAGTTCAGTGTTGGGGTTTTTTTTGTTTTGTTGTTTTCCTAAAGTTACCAACAGAGCGTAATGCTTGCTAAAATGATTCTACTCCCCAATGAAGAAAAATTGAGGATTATAGAAAGATGATACTTTACACATCCATCAATCACAAACTCTCCTTCAACTTGAAAATTTCATAGGATCTAATTTCAATAGAACAGTGTTACTGATGCATGCAGTTTTGTGATTTTTAAATTGAAAAAGACACTAGACATTCTAAGCTGATATATAATTTCAGTGCTTTTCTGGAATAATGAGTATTTCAAGGACTCAAAGATTGTGTTTCTTCTGCCCTTTCCTTAAAAGCTATGTAGTATATGTCCAGTACATTTTTAAAAAGATCTCATATTTATTTCATTATTATTTTATAAACATCTACACAATTTCTAGGCGCTATAAAACTACTATATATGATATTTCAAATATTTTAATTTACTATACTTTATTGCACCTTTAATAATTTTTTATCCAACAGTTAAAAATTATTCTCATATAATTCTAGGACTATAGAAGTAAAATGATTTTCTGGTACAATGCCTTCCTCTAGTAAAGCAAATACTTAAGGAGCTTTGAGAGAGAAGCCCAGTCTATATCCTTCACCAAACAAGCTTTATGTATTTTTTTCCCCAAGTGAAGCTACTCCTTTACCACTTTTTTTTTAATATCACTTATTTTCCACTTAGTAAGATCACAACATTTTTACATTATCTCAGAAAAAAAAATGGAGTCATGGAAATAGGATCCTCTTTTGAAATGTATTTATTCTTCAACGTTTCTCCACAAAAGGCATGATATTGCTTACATATACTACAAAAGATAAAATGATTTAGATTAAAGGAAGATAAGTTTAAGAATATGATAAGGCTGAGAATCATATTAGCATAGAGAATTAGAGAATTCATATCCAGTGATCCTCAACAATCTTCAACAACAATAAAAGCAAGTCCCAAATATGCCCCAGACTTCACGGATCAACATTAGGAAAAACTTTATTTTTTCCAGTTTCCAACTATTCTGGCCATCTCTATAGAATGTGGTAGGCAGAATTCTAAGGCAAAATTCTTAAATCCCTGTGTATTCACAACTTCTCCTGTTTATTCAGTTCCACAGTAGTCTAGATGTTGCTATAAAGAGATTTTGCTGATGAAATTAAGGTCCCAAAGCAGTTAACTTTAGGATGGGTAGATTGTCTTGGAAGGTGAACCTAACCTAATCACAGAAGCCCTTTGAGGCTGAATCTAAAGGTTCGAAAAAAAAGTCAGAGATTCAAAGAGTGAGGTGGATTCAATAAGAGGGAGATTCTTTGTAGGCAGCTCTGAATATGGAGGAGATTCCATGGTAAGTGACACAATTTGTGGGAACTCAAAATGGCGTCTGGCAGCCAGCCATCAAGGAAATGGGGACCTGAGTCTTATAACTACAAGGGAAAGAATTCTGCCAACATCTTGAATGAGCAGAAGAGCATAAATTTCCCTGGAGCCTCCAGGCAAGAACTCAGCTCCCTCAACACCTGAGTTCAGTTTTGTGATATTCTGAACAGAGAACCTGTCTGTGCTGTGCTTGGACTTCTGACCTACACTACCAAGAGCTAATGAATAAGTGTTGCTTTAAACTGCTAATTTTGTGGTAATTTGGTTCACAGCAATAAAAAATGAATTCTCTGTACAACTTTCAGAGCACAGGCCCCCACTCATAGTGCAAAGTTCATATACTTGTTTTTGGCAAAACAAAACAAAACAAAACAAAACAAAAAAACCAAAAAACCAAAAAACCAAAAAACAAAGACAAAACAGAATCTTGCTTCCATGGTTTTCACATGTGTCCCAAATCGGATGTGTCTCCCCTTGGATTCTTCAGTTTTCAAAAGAGGATGTTAACTCAAATACCCATCCGGTTGACTTTTATGTGCACATAGTTCTGCCTTTAAATACAAGCATGATATATCTATATTTAGGAACTTTTCAAGAAGAAAAACACAAAAAAATTCTGACTCTCAACATTCAACAAATAATAAATCGAAAGAAAGAGTACTCCTAAGGATTGCCTGAAATCTTGACCATTCGTCTCTACTTCTGGATGCTTTTAAGGAGCCCCCAAATGAAGCTTAACATTCAATCATGGAATAACCAGACTATATAATTTTTAACCTTCCACAATCAAGAATTACTTTTAATAAATTGTGCTTTTGCCTTGAGTTGGTTTATCTTTGGGGCAATTTCAGCACCACTTTTTTTTGCCTTTTGTACTCTGTACATCAACCTTCAAGGACCTGTGTTGACAGAAGTTTGTCCATCTGCAATTTTTGGCTGTCAAGAATGCCCTGGGCATCAAGATATAGCCAACAGATTGGGGAAAATGGAGAATGAAACATGAGAAGGGTTTTAGGTCCCAGTCTTGAACTGCCATGCCTCATTTCTACTCACATTTATTGGTCAGACCTCAGTCCTGTGTTTATACCTTACTGCAAGAGGAGCTGAGAAATGTAGTTAGCTTTGTACCCTAATTTTATTTGCCCTAATTTTATCTTTTATTTTTATTTCACCTTGTTGTATAATGTGTGTTTTAAAGATGCTTTAAGATTTTTAATGAAGTATGATATGAATCAAACATCAAATTGTGTAGCTTAGAAGATGAGAATAGTACTTATTCCATAGTCTTTCTATGACATAGAAAATTAGTGAAAATTTAATGTATTATTACATATATAGTGCAAAGTGCCTAATACGTAAAAAATGAAAAAACCTGATGACTTTCTTTAATGTTTATTTATTTTTAAGAGTGAGAGAGAGACAGAGTGTGAGTGGGAGAGGGGCAGAGTGAGAGGGAGACACAGAATCTGAAGCAGGCTCCGGGCGCCGAGCTGTCAGCATAGAGCCTGACGTGGGGCTCGAACCCAAGAACCGTGAGATGATGACCTGAGTTGAAGTCCGACGCTCAACAAACTAAGCCACCCAGTTGCCCCAAAAATGATGACTTTCTTGACTTTTTTATTATTATTTACAGTGGTATAAAAAAATGACTGCTTAGAAGAAAAACAGCTTTTCTTAGAATTACGTTCTAAGACATTATGTTTCTGCTAGGTTCTCATAAAGTATGTATGATGTTCTTGACAATGGATATGAATAGAGTTTTTATCCATAACACCCTCCATTGTAAGTGATTGTGAGTCAAAGATATAGACCGAAAGCTCATTTCACTGGAAGCAATATTAACTAGAGACCAAGCTATGAGGTTTAGGATTTTCATATTCTAGCTTTATCTTAAGATGAAATTTTGGGTACCTGTAGAAATGAATCCCCTCAGGTATTCTGACATTAAATCAACTCTTACAACTAGAATTTTTGATAAGTAACCAAGAGTTCAAGGTTTTATTTTCTTATAAGAATCTAAAAAATAACATTCTATTCAATTACTTAAACACAGAATTATATTTTTCAACAATCAATCAAGAACAGATAATTTGACTTTATATATGTACGAGGCTACTTAGTAGCTGCTCATTGATCAGTTGTAATTATGTTTCCTATAATACCAATAATCCCAAACTTGAGAGCAACATTTAATACTTTGTATTAGGAATAGGGCAGCAACAACTATTATATTGTGTACATTGTAGATATATCATTTAAATTAATTTTCAGTCCCTGATCCAAGCTCAAGATTGACATAACATCAATTAGCAAGGGAAAGTCAATTTGTCACTAATTATGTATGGTCTTATTTACCAATTTCATTTTGGTTTATGGTACTGTAACACTAGCAAGTTACAACTTTCTTATGGCTATTTCTATTCCAAGGAAAGTTATAAGAAACCATAGATTTGCTTTATAGAGGAAGAAAACAAAAGTAAATGGCATACTTCCACAAACCCACAAAGAAAATTTTAGTCAAGTAAGAGGAACAAATTCTCCCTGTAGAGGGAAGGGTTGGGGTGAAATTGAGGAGTAGCATAGTAAAATAAATACATTTGTAATTACAATAAAGACATAAATATCCCCAAATATTTTTATTATATTAGTTTTGCTGGTTAAACATAACCTTTTCATAAGTATTTATAGGATGATTTTAGTTTTGATGTTGAAGAGTAGTTGTAATTATTCAACGCATGTACATGGGGGTGTGAACTTTCTATCTGATGTTTTATTGTTATATAAATATTTGAGCAAAAAAAACTACTCCACTATTTTATCTCCAATGACTCGTGTCTTTTGGCCAAATTCTACTAGGATAGACACTAAAGTATTCATGCTAAAATGTTTTATTTACCATGTCATCCAAGAATATTGGATTTCATCCTCAATTTAGTCAATATCCTAAAATATTAAAGTTTATGCCAAGTGTGTGAAATAGAAAAACCTAAAACTCTGTTGCAGTTGCTATTACAGTTGACCCTTGAACAACATGAGTTTGAACTGTATGGGTCAACTTATATATGGATTTTTTTTTCAATAAATACACTACCGTACTATAAATGTATTCTATCTGTCTTATGATTTTTTAAAAATTTTTTTAACGTTTATTTATTTTTTGAGACAGAGAGAGACAGAGCATGAACGGGGAAGGGTCAGAGAGAGGGAGACACAGAATCTGAAACAGGCTCCAGGCTCTGAGCTGTCAGCACAGAGCCCGACGCGGGGCTCAAACTCACGGACCGCGAGATCATGACCTGAGCCGAAGCTGGCCGCTTAACCGACTGAGCCACCCAGGCGCCCCATCTTATGATTTTTTTAAATAACATTTTCTTTTTCTAGTTTACTTAATTGTGTGAGTCCAGAATATAACACGCATAACATATAAAATAGGTGTTAACCTACTGTTTATGCCATCTGTAGAGCTTCTGGTTAATAATAGGCTATTAATAGTTAAAATTTTGAGAGTTCAAAGTTATATGCTGCTTTTTGACTATATGTGGGTTGGTGCCCCTGACCTCCCCATTGTTCAAGAGTCAACCTTATTGGCTTCAGTCAATGTGTAAACACAGTCTTATCCAATTTCTGCTACATGAATTTCAACTGAAAAATGGGGATGGGAACAAAATTACAGAAATTATGTTCTGCTTGTATATCCATTATCAGTTGAAAATTAGATTCAGTTAAAATTGAAATTAAATTCACTTAGGTTAACTGAAATGAAGTGTAATTAAACAGCAATGAAATATCACTACATACCTATCAGAATGGCAAAAATCCAAAATACTGACAACACCAAATGTTGATGAGAATGTGGAGCAGCAAGAACTCTGAATCATTGCTGGTAGAAATGCAAAATGGTACAGCCTCTTTGCAAGACATCTTGGCAATTTATTGCCAAATTACACATTTTCTTACCATATGATCCAGCAATCACACTCTTTAGTATTTACCCAAACAAGTTGATAACATGTTTGTACAAAAATCTGCACATGGATGTTTATGGCAGCTCTATTCATGATTGCCCAAACTTGGAAGCAACCAAGAAGCCTTTCAGTAGGTGAATAGAAAAACTGTGGAACATTTTTTTTTTTTTTTTTTTTTTTTTTTTTTTTTTTTTTTTTTTTTTTTGGGACAGAGAGAGACAGAGCATGAACGGGGGAGGGTCAGAGAGAGAGGGAGACACAGAATCGGAAACAGGCTCCAGGCTCCGAGCCATCAGCCCAGAGCCTGACGCAGGGCTCGAACCCACGGACCGTGAGATCGTGACCTGGCTGAAGTCGGACGCTTAACCGACTGCGCCACCCAGGCGCCCCTGTGGAACATTCTTAAAATGAAATATTATTCCACAATAAAAAGAAATGACTCACCAAACCATAAAAAGTCATGGAGGAAGCTTAAATGCATATTACTATGTGAAAGAAGCCAATACAAAAAGTCTGCATATTGCATGATCCCAACAATATGACGCTATGGAAAAAGCAAAACTGTGGAGGCAGGAAAAAAGATGAGTGGTTGTCAGAGATTGAGCGAGGAGGGGATGATTTGATGGAGAACAGGGGACTTACAGGACAGTGAAACTATTCTGTATGATACTATAATGGTTAATGCATGTCATTATACATTTGTCCAAAAACCTTAGAATGTGTAACACCAAGAGAGAATCTTAATGTGAACTATGGACTCTGGGTAATAATGACGCATCAAGCTGTTGGTTCATTGATCATAACAAGCATACCACTCTGTGGGGGATGTTAATGGTGGGGGGGAAGTCTGGTGGAGGTGCAAGGAATGTTGTATGTGGGAACTCTCTGCTCTTTCCACACAATTTTGCTGTAAACGTAAAATTACTCAAAAAAGAATTCTCTATTTTAAAGGTCAATTTGACTCTTTAGGAAAAAATTATTGTGATAAATACATATATTTGCCATATTGAAGATGTTGCATTTATATATTCTCAATTGTTTGATGACAATTCAGAGAAATTGGAGGATTTCATAATAGTTCCCAGATAAAAACATTTTGCATTTGAAATCAGCAAATAGGATTTTGAAATAGGTATATAAATATCCATGTTTTTAATCCCTACTTGGTTTTCTTTTCAACTTGGTTATAGGCAAGAAACCAAAGTGGTATTAGAGAAAAAAACAACAAGAAAAGCACAATTAAGTTGAAATACTTTATTTTTTTTTAATTTTTTTTTAACGTTTATTTATTTTTGAGACAGAGACAGAGAGAGACAGAGCATGAACGGGGGAGGGGCAGAGAGAGAGGGAGACACAGAATCGGAAGCAGGCTCCAGGCTCTGAGCCATCAGCCCAGAGCCCGA